>NW_022589736.1:11041641-11338916 GCF_004348235.1 Phoca vitulina
AAGAAGAAGAAGAAGAAGAAGAAGAAGAAGAAGAAGAAGAAGAAGAACCCACATAATGCAATGATTTCAATAGATCCCATAATAATTTGATAATTTACAACCATTCCTGATGAAAATATTTGACCTTGGAATAGGTGGACATTCCCTTAATGATATATATTAGAAAATTGCAGCAAAATGAGAACTAACAGTAAATATTTGAAAGGTTTCCAATAAAATGTGGAAATGTAACAATGGCCTGCTATTCTGCCAGCCTTTCAACACTGTATTAAATATTTTACTGACTGCAATAAGGCAAGGAAAAAAAATAAGGTCTACATAGTAGGAAAGGAAGAGACAAATTGTCTGTATGTTTAGACTTAGGAAAACATGAGAATCAATAGAAAAATAACTAAAAATCACAGATGAGTTAAAGAGTGTTATTAGAGGTCAAAAGACCATATAGAAATCAAAACTTTTATTAGTAATCACAAATTTGAAAGAAATCAAAGAAATGATTCTTTTCAAAAAAGATAAAAGGTACATAGGAATACATCTAGGAAGAAAAGAATAAAATTTAAATAAAGCTATTAACATCTTACTGATAGATCAAAAAGATGACTTACTACATTGAGAAGCACACTATGTTTTACAAAGCTTCAGTATCATAATGGTTGAAGTTCTTCTGAAATTAATCCATATATTCAACCTAACTACAATAAAAAATGTCTACAGGATATTTCAAATAAAATTTTACAGGTTGATTCTGTAGTTCAACCTGGTAGGATAATATATATATATATATATATATATATATATATATAAAACAAACAAACCCCAGATGAAGTAAATCTAAACTTAAAAAATAAAACTATAAAAAATATAGAATCAATACAGAATAATATCTTTGCTATTTTACATCGGGGGAAAATCTTCATAAATAAGGCACACATTCCAGAAGCAACAAAGATTAAAGACAAACATGACTATGTAAAAATGTGACTGGCTACATGATCTACAAAGAACTGGAACCCCACAGAGGACCACTTAGCAGTACAGACAGCCAAGATCACCACCAGCATTTCTTTTTTGTTTCCTGAGTTCTTGCTCTGGCTTTAGTGGTCTGTGATCCTCAGCTCTTCCAATGACTTTAATTCTCTCCATCAAATTCTTTCCTTCTTGAAATACTCAAGATGGTTTCCATTTGCCTGGGGGATCCTGATTACTATGAGATTTCCCTAAAGATAGACAGGGTCTAATATCTATTTTATTCTTTCCCACAGCAACTTCATGGGACAAGAATGCCATGTTGATAAATGACATTTGGGAGGTTTCACCCTTCAGTCTGCTTTCCCTCTTTTTCTTTTTCTTTATACATTTTTAAAATATTTTATTTTTTATTTATTTGACACAGAGAGAGAGAGAGAGGGAAAGAGGGAGAGAGCACAAGCAGGGGGAGCTGCAGAGGGAGAGGAGGAAGCAAGCTCCCCGCTGAGCGGGGAGCCCAATGTGGGACTTGATCCCAGGACCTTGGGATCATGACATGAGCCGAAGGCAGATGCCTAACCGACCGAGCCACCGAGGGCCCCCCTTTCCCTCTTTTTTTGCTAAGTGGGATGACTAATGCCACTGACACACTTCCATCTTTGTATCCAGATTCTTCTTGTTTCTCATGACATCGCCTTCTCACTCTCAGAATATTAAAAGCCTGCTTATCTCCCTTTTAAGGCCTTTCCAAGGGCAATTAATTACCTAGCTCCTCCCAAAATGTAGATCTTGAAAACACAGAGCAGAACTTTTCATAGTTTATTTTCTGTGCCATGTATGCTTGACTTTCATAAGTGCTAAACAATAAGCACAGGGGTGGCTGGGTGGTGTCGACGAAGCCTCCAACTCTTGATTTCAGCTCGGGTCCTGATCTCAGGGTCATGAGATTGAGCCCCGGCTCCGTGCTCAGCACAGAGTCTGCTTCAGATTCTCTCTCCCTCTCCTGCTGCCCCTCCCTCTGTCTCTCTCTCTCAAAATAAATAAATCTTAAAAAAAAAAAAAACCAATAAGCACATAATTCAAATTACAGCTTCTTAGAATATTTCTCCACCTTCCTTGCCGTAGGTTTATAGTTTTATTCTTACTATTTTCTATTATTAAGAAATAGGAGAAGATGGAGAAAAACAGAGACATAAATAAAGACAGAGATACAGACAGAGATAAAGATAGAGGGGGAATGGAGAGAGAGGGAAATTATTTTCCTTAATTTTATTATTTTTATTTATTTTCCTTAATTTTTAGATGCATGTTTTGGATTACACACCATGATGTTCATAAAAAGAAACTTTTACCTTGGCAGAATTGAGTAAATGCTCATTGACGTGATTTGGTTTTCTCTCATTGATAAAGCTTACGTTTCCAGTTTTCACCTTGCCAGGAAATAGCAGCAAGTTGTGTTATAAGCCCTTTTTCCATCCTTTACCCTTTCATCTTAGGAATGCCTCCTAAATCATTTGAGGACAATAACAATAAATACCTACTTGCTTAAGGAACAGTCAAATGAAATCCTAAGTTCAGGAAGGCCACTAATTATTCAGAAATAAATGGACTGGCTGACTTTCAGACAAGCAAAACAAAATCCCTTGCAAATTATAAAGAGGAAACAAACCACCCTTAACCTTCCAAAACATCACACTCAAAGATAAATATTTCTGATCATCTTTAGCAATTCCGAAATCTAAAAATAACTCCTAGTCCACATTTTTAAACAGCTCTGTATTGAAATAAATTTACTCTTGATACCCTTCCATCGGCTAAAAACCACATGTGAATTATGATATAGAAAGCAAACATTTCTCCCAGCATTAGCTCCCCAACCCCCATAATAAAAGCCTACAGCATGCACGGATATCTCACAGCCTCCAGCAGAGGGAAGTAGAGAACTTCTCGAAGTGTCTGCTCCTCAGCTGTCTTTGTTTCTGCTGTTTTAACGTTGAGTATAGAACAATCATTGAGCTGTCAACCCAAATTAGTACAGAAATGTGTGGAATCTGTTCAACCCAAGCCACCTCCTTTTTCCAAAAATTGTTCTTCAGTTTACTGTAGCACATTGAGTTATGAAAGGAATATTTGCATGTTTGAAATTAATTTGATATAAAATATGAAAAGGCAAAGAAAAGCATGTGGCCTTTGAAATTCCTTGCATTATTTATATAGGAAACTCTCCACTATAGGAAGCTTCTAAGACATGATCATATGGGACTAGCCTCAAGTTTCTTCTTTAGTGACTCAGTATTATATTATGTACGTGTTTTGGACTAAGACTTTTCTAATAAAGTAAAATAGAGAATGGAAATTATTATAGCTGACTTTCCTTTACCACAGTTTTGAACTGACTGCATTACATAATTTAGAGAGGTGTTCTAAATAGATAGAAGAAAAAGCATTAAAGTCAATCTTAAAATCTCTCAGGTCATTCATAGAGCATTCTGCCTTTTTGAAGGTGCAAATTATCTTCATGGAATCTCCTATAAAACTGGATAAGCAATTATTGAAATTAACACATTTCTGCACATTAAATAATACCACAGTATTCTTTCTTAATTATATTTTTAATTCTCACTAAATCTATGAAATTCAATACATCATGCGGCTGTTCTGGTTAGGTTACAAACATTTTGTTACATGCATTTATCTTTTGTTTATTATCATATGCATTTTATTGTGTGCATTTTATGTGCATTATTGAGGGGGTAGAGAGAACACTGACCAAAATATCTGAAAATCTACCTATGGCTCTTAACTGATTTTTTTGTGTTATATGCTGCTGGAAATTTCTTAGTACCCTGATAGACGTAAATGTAAGCAACTTTAGCTAATTTAGACATTGGTATTTTTCATTAAAAGAATACTTCATTGCTCATAAAGTCTCTGAGAGGGCTAGAGACACAGGTTTGGAGTACAACGAACCAGGAACGACACCTGCAGGTACACTGGTAAACAGGTCCATGAACACACCTGGAGAATGACATCACAGGCATAAGTAATGCCAGCTACCAAATGCTGCATGACTGCCACCGTCACTGGGAGCTAGAACGAGATTCTTCTGCTGCTGCCACCAGTGTCAAAAGGGATGCTGTCCATTCATACTTTAGGGCACCACTAGCTTCTCTTTGAAGGACTAGGGTTGACCTATTGATTACTACAGCCTAGAACATATGCCAAAACCTTAGCTGCAGGGGAAGTCGGAATAGGAAACATTTTGATTGTCGATCCTGCCCTATTGGTAAATAGGTTTCTACCTTGGGTGTGAATTCCTCACAGATGAAAAGAATATTCACACCAGGTGACAAAAGCAATGACGTATGTCCACTACATATACTTCTCAGCTGCTGAGATTCATTTAGCAAATATTTATAAATTGTGTACTAGATGCTGGTCACTGGGAACCCTACAGAGAAAGATTCCTCCCACTGTGGAGTTTATATGCAGTCAGGAGAGGAAAACTAAAACAATAGACTATACAAATCAATAAAGTATATATTCTGTTAGATAGCAAAACAATAAATGGTAATGATTAAAGTATGTTAAAGAGAGAGAGAGGGAGAGAAGAAGGAAAGAAGGGAGGAAAGAAGGAAGGAAGGAAGGAGGGAAGGAAGGAAAGAAGGGGAATAAAAAAAACTCTCACTTGGTAAAACCTCAACTTCAGAAGGGTCCACTAACTCAGTCTCATCAGATAGCATGCACAACTCCAAGTTAAGGATTTCTGGTAATGCCCACTGCTCCTTCAATACAGCTGTTATCCTGATTCCCTGTTCTGTAAAGTTATAGGTTAATTATAAAATTAAGAGTTGTTGGGAAACATCTCTCCATGGGACTCTTTGTTTCTGCACATTTTGAGAAGAAGCACTGAAAGCTCTTGTTCCAAACTGTATTTCATGGGTATTTGTATGACAGACAGTCTTGGATGATAAATATTTCCTCCCAATAGTTAATTCACAGGTAGATTTGTTTACTGACCAGGATAATAGAGATAAGGTATCCTACTGGGGCAAATGTTGAGCATATTTGTAAGCACTCATTTTAAAATAACTATTGGGGTTTCCTAAACTTGGGGTTCCTTAGTTTTGATGCAAACTCACTGCATGTGCAGCATCCACTGGGCCTCTCTGCTTTACCCCCATGGGACTTGGGGGGGTGTGGGAGGAGATGATGGGAACATGAAGTTCAGGCTGCTGGCTATACTATGAATGATAAAGAATTTTGTTTCTGATCCATGAGTTTTATGTGTTCTATTTCCATGAAATTACTTGCCTCGCTAACTTGTTAGCTTGCAAGATGTCTGAAAAATTACAGACATCTTACAGTTCTTCACAATAAACATCAATACATTATTTATGTATTCATGGTAAGAGCACTTAGCAATATACTATTTATTTAGTGAACACTTAACATGAGATCTAAGATCTTAAAAAATTTGTAACTGTGCAAGAATATTGTTAATTACAGACACAGTGTTGTACAGCAGGTCTCTAGAACTTAATCATTTTGTGTAACTGAAACTTTATACCCATTGAATAGCACTATATTATATACATTTATATACTTTTTGTAACAGAATGAGATAGAGAGGAAAGCAAGAGAAAATTAGTTTGACAAGATAATCATGGACATGATATAGTGTGGGTAAAATGCCACAGGTCTTTTTTTTCTGAAACTGTTCCTGAGGCCACTGTTGTCTTTTATGTATTCCCTCCTCCAAGATCCTTTGCTTTCAACTGGTTCCCTGTGTACTTGCAGCTATTTGTCCAATTAAATGGCCCAAATCCTCTTCCTTGAAAGGTTGGAGTTCTTGGCATTTCTCCTTCTCTTTCTCTTCCTTCTTATTCTTTTAAATCAGTTTTATTGAGGGATAATTAGAGTAAAATTCACTTTTTTAAGTGTATAATTTGATAATATTTGAGAAATGTAGTACTGTCATAACCGTTATATGGAATAATTTTATCATCACAAAGTGTTTCCTCGTGCATCTTTGGTCTCCCAAGTCCTTGACCATAGATAATGACCTCATTAACTCTAGCATTGCTATATGCTGTGGGCTGCCAGAACACCATCCTTGGCTATTATCTCTGTAGTCACTCAACCCATTCAGGCCAGATAACAAATGCCAAATTCCACCAATCTCCCTAAAATCCATACTCTGTGGCCCTGGCTTTTGCCAATTTCATGTTTTTTTGTAGTTGTTAATTTAAACAGAATAGAGACTCCAGAAATGGACCCTCAACTCTATGATCAACTACTCTTCAACAAATCAGGAAAAAATATCCAATGGAAAAAAGATAGTCTCTTCGATAAGTGGTGTTGGGAAAATTGGACAACTACATACAGAAGAATGAAACTGGACCATTCCCTTACACCATACACAAAGATAAACTCAAAATGGAAGAAAGACCTCAACCTAAGACAGGAATCCATCAAAATGCTAGAGGAGAACATAGGCAGTAACCTCTTCGACATCAGCCACAGTAACTTCTTTCAAGACATGTCTCCAAAGGCAAGTGAAACAAAAGCAAAAATGATCTTTTGGGACTTCATCAAGATAAAAAGCTTCCACACAGCAAAGGAAACAGTCAACAAAACTAAGAGGCAGCCCATGGAATGGGAGAAGATATTTGCAGATGACATTACAGATAAAGGGTTGATATCCAAGATCTATAAAGAACTTCTCAAACTCAACACTCAAAAAACTAATAACTCAGTCAAAAAATGGGCAGAAGACATGAACAGACACTTCTCCAAAAAAGACATACAAATGGCTAACATACACATGAAAAAAGGCTCAACATCTCTAGCCATCAGGGAAATACAAATCAAAACCACAATGAGATACCACCTTACACTAGTTAGAATGGCAAAAATTAACAATACAGGAAACAACAAATGTTGGCGAGGATGTGGAGAAAGGGGAACCCTCCTACACTGTTGGTGGGAATGCAAGCTGGTACAGCCACTCTGGAAAACAGTATGGAAGTTCCTGAAGATGTTAAGAATAGAGCTACCCTATGACCCAATAATTGTACTACTAGGTATTTACCTCAAAGATACAGACGTAGTGAAAAGAAGGGGCACGTGCACCCCAGTATTCATAGCAGCAATGTCCACAATAGCCAAACTGTGGAAGGAGCCGAGATGCCCTTCAACAGATGAATGGATAAAGAAGATGTTGTACATATATACAATGGAATATTACTCAGCCATCAGAAATGATGAATACCCACCATTTGCATCGACATGGATGGAACTGGAGGGGATTATGTTAAGTGAAGTAAGCCAAGCAGAGAAAGACAATTATCATATGGTTTCACTCATATGTGGAACATAAGCAATAGCATGGAGGACCATAGGGGAAGGGAAGGAAATCCAAAGGGGGAGAAATCAGAGAGGGAGATGAACCATCAGACACTGTGGACCCCAAGAAACAATCTGGGGGTTTCAGAAAGGGGGAGGGTGGGGGGAGGGGGTAACAGGGTGATGGGTGTTGAGGAGGGCACATGCTGTGATGAGTACTGGGTGTTATACTTAACTAAGGAATCATTGAAAACTACATCAAAAACTAATTATGTACTATACAGTGGCTAACTGAACATAATAAAAAAATAAACAGAGAAGGAACTTAAAAAAGTATATTAGGTACCTCATGCTTACTGATATTAGGGATTAGGACTTCAACATATATTTGGAGGGAATATAATTCAGTGCACAGCAGGCATGGTTTACAGTTCTTAATGTCTAGGCTAAGTTTAGGAGGGGACTGTCTCTGTTTTAAGAATTTAGATGGGAAAACCTACATTAAATAACTAAAATACCTTTTTGGACACTCACACAGAGCTAGTATCTTATCTCCAAAACTCCAGTATCATTTAATAATGTAAAATGTATTAAATGCCTGTGCCAGTCTCTCTTAGAATATACTGATATAGACAGCTGGTCAGATTAACACTCTCTCCAGATTCCCTTCTTCATAAAGTCTCTGAAATAGCTTCTATTTGATATTACAATACATCATACTAAAGGGAAATTGTAGTCATATCATTTTTAGACGCAGGTACCCATTTTAGTGCAAAATCATTTAAAATGAAAAAAGATTTAAAAACCTTGAAGAAAAACTATTTTCAATTCTAAAACATGGCCCTAATACCCTTTGCAAAGCAAATTATGGTGCCCTGCTATTGCTGTTTAAAAAAAAAAAAAATGATGCCCAAGCCTAAACCATATGGTATAATGGGATAATCAAGAATTTGTTCACAGGGCTTCTGACCCACCTCTCTTCCTTTTCTCATTACTCAACCTCATAGCCAACAATGGTTAACATTTATTCTCAAGAAAAAAAATCAAACACATTCTTAGTAGGTTGAAAAACACTTATAAATATTTATTTCTGCTTCCAAGGCATTTTGGGTTTAAATTATGCAATGTTGGAAGCTAAATCATTCTGTAAAGAAAGTGTTACTCAGTAAAATTCTCCCAAAAAATGGGGAAAAATTTTCCCAGAAATATACACTGATTTAGTAGCCCAGTAAGACTATATTAACTAGAAATGATTCTGGAATAACAGAGTAAGGGCCTCCAAAAATCTAATCCTCTATGAAAGCAATATTAACACTGGGAATAATGTTCAAAATTAACTTTTTCAGAACTCTGGACATTTACCAAGGTTTACAACAATATGGAGAGCATTTATTAAAGAAAAATGACTGAATCTCATAAGAATACACTTTGTAGCAATTTAATTTACCCAACTCTCATCCTCCTCTCACCAGTTCTGCCACAGCCTTGAAAACTAACACCCTCACAACTATAGTTAGTAGCTGTGAAAATCAGCAGCCTAGCAGCCACTGAAGGGTGTAAATGGGTTTGATATTCCCTAAAAGCCCCAATCACTAGAGCATTGGCACTATTTGACTTGACTGATAGCCCCCTGGAAAAGTCCCATTCTCAGGGCTTGTCTTTATTTGACCTGACTCAAAACTCCCCATGAGAACAATTCTATCCCAGGGCATTTGTCAAAAACAATCAGTGGCAATACTTTAACATCACAGTTGCCTGAGGTGGTGGTATCAGTTGGAGCAAACATGAGTCTGACAAAAAAAAAAAAAAAAATACACACACACATGCACACACACACATACACACTTCAAAAGAAAAACTGGGAAACGAGATACTCAGCTGTTCAAATAGATGTTTGAAAAGCTCTGATACTTTCCTTGGAATCCAGAAGATAATGTGCATGCGAAGGGCTGTGGCCCTGCCCAGGAATACCTGAGAAGGCCCTAATGTCTCGTCTGTGGCTTACTTTGGTTCCCTGTGCAAAGAAGAAGTAAAGTCAGAGGGAGAGTTATAAACTTTCAAAGCACTGAAGGTATATCTTCAGTGCAAAATGAGAGTCCTTTAACAAAGGGTTTGAGATTTTTTTGGTCATCTCATTTAAGGAAATCCCTGTTCAATCATTATTTGGCTACCAAATTAACAGAGCAGAGACTTTAGTGGCTGAATATGATAAAGAACAGGGACTTTGTAGAATTAGTCTATAAAGACACTAAATAAACAAATAGCAAAAACAACAAAATCCTAGTAAAGAAAGTAATTTATTTCCAGAGTTTCCACATTATATTGTTAAAAATCCATTTTTCAATAAACAAAAAAGCTACAAGACATACCAAGAAATAACGACACGTGTGCACATGTAGACATGTGCACACACACAGTGGTAATTAGAAACTATTCTTTTTTTTTTTTTTTTAGAGAGGAGGGGAGGGGCAGAGGGAGAGGGAGAAAGAAAGTCTTCAGCAAGCTCCATGTTCAGTTTGGAGCCCAACATGGGGCTCAATCTCACAATCCTGAGATAATGACCTGAGCCGAAATCAAGAGTCAGACGCTAACCAACTGAGCGACCCAGGCACCCCAATAGAAACTGTTCCTGAGGAAGTCCCAACTTTGGATTGATTATACAAAGACTTAAAACACGCTGTTATATATATGTTCAAATAACTAAGGGAATCATGCTTTTTTACAACTAAAGAAAAGTATGACAATGGTGTGTTACTAAATAGAGGATATCAATAAAGACATAGAAATTGTAAGAAAGAGTCAAATAGAAATGTTGGAGTTCAAAAGTACAATAAATGAAATAAAAAATTCGGTAAAGTGGCTCAACACAGATTTTAATTGGCAGAATACAGAATCAGTGAACCCAAAGATAAGTTGATTGAGACTATCCAGTCTACTTGACAAAGAGAAAAGAGAATTAAAAGATGAATAGACCCTCAGAAACCTGTGAGACACAATAAAGCATACCAACATACTCACATGAGAAGTATCAAAAGAAGAGGAAAGAGAGAAGACTATTTGAGGAAATAATGGTTGAAAAAGAACCCTCAAATTTGGTGAAAAACATTATATATTTAAAAAAATTTCAACAAACTTCAAGTAGAATCAACTCAAAGATATCCATACCTGGGGCACCTGGGTGGCTCAGCCAGTTAAGCATCTGCCTTCGGCTCAGGTCATGATCCCAGCGTCCTGGGATCAAGCCCTACATCGGGCTCCATGCTCAGCAGGGAGCCTGCTTCTCCCTCTCCCTCTGCCTGCCTGCCTGCCTACTTGTAATCTTTCTCTCTCTCTCTGAAATAAATAAATAAAATCTTTTTTTTTTTTTTTAAGATTTTATTTATTTATTTGACAGAGAGAGAGATAGCGAGAGCAGGAACACAAGCAGGGGGAGTGGGAGAGGGAGAAGCAGGCTTCCCGCCGAGCAGGGAGCCCGATGTGGGACTCGATCCCAGGACCCTGGGATCATGACCTGAGCCGAAGGCAGACGCTTAATGACTGAGCCACCCAGGCGCCCTAAATAAATAAAATCTTAAAAAAAAAATATCCATACCTAAGTATATCATAGTCAAAATGCCAAAGGCAAAGACAGATTCTTGGATGCAGTGAGAGAAAAGTGACTTATCATGTACAAGTGATCTTAAAGGAGATTAACAATTGACATCTCATTAGAAATCATGGATGTCAGTTTCTAGAAAGACATAAATTGCTACATCTGATCAAAGAGAAAAAGAAACATGATAAACCCATAACAAGAGATTGAATTAGTAGTAATAATAATACCTTCCTAGAAAGAAAAGCTCAGGCCCACCCATGGCCTCAAAGATGAATTATATTAATATTTAAAGAAGAATCCTTCACAAATTCTTTGGAAAAAACAGAAGTACAGGGAAGACTTCCCTACTCATCCAATAATCCAAAGTTACTCTGATACTAAACCAGAAAAAGACACCGTAAGAACTATAGAGCAACACCCCTTGTGAATCTAGAGGAAAAAAGTTCAAAAAATACTTTATCTAGCAACATAAAAAATAAGGATTGTACACCATGAACAAGTGAGATTTATCCCAGAAATTTGAGTTTGGTTTCATATCCCAAATTCACACAATGTACACAATATTAATATTATAAAAGCCAAAAACTGCATGATCATTTCAATAGATGCAGAAAAGTATTAGAAAAATTCCAATAATACTGTGCTGGAAGATCTAGCCATTGTAATTAGGCAAGAAAAAGAAATAAAAATAATTCAAGTTGGAAAGTAAGAAGTTAAACTAACTCTATTTGCAGATAGCATGATCTGGTATATGGAAAGCCATAAGGAATTTATTGAAAACATTTTTACAACTAGTAAACTATTTCAGCAAGGTTGCAGAATATAAGATCATTATAGAGAATCAAAATTTATTCCCAAGAAAAAAACTCTTTCTTTTATGGCCAACAAATGTGTTTCTTTTTTTTTTTTTTTTTAATTTTATTATGTTATGTTAGTCACCATACAATACATCATTAGTTTTTGATGTAGTGATCCACGATCCATTGTTTTCGTATAACACCCAGTGCTCCATGCAGTACGTGTCCTCCTTACTACCCATCACCGGGCTAACCAATCCCCCCTCCCCCCTCCCCTCTAAAACCCTGTTTGTTTCTCAGGTCCATAGTCTCTCATGGTTCATCTCTCCCTCCAATTCCCCCTGCCCATTTTTCCCTTCCTTCTCTTAATGTCTTCCATGTTATTCTGTATGTTCCACAAATAAGTGAAACCATATGATAATTGACTTTCTCTGCTTCACTTATTTCACTTAACATAATCTCCTCCAGTCCCATCCATGTTGATGTAAAAGTTGGGTATTCATCCTTTCTGATGGCTCAGTAATATTCCATTGTATATATGGACCACATCTTCTTTATCCATTCATCTGTTGAAGGGCATCTCGGCTCTTTCCACAGTTTGGCTATTGCGGACATTGCTGCTATGAACATTGGGGTGCATATGGCCCTTCTCACTACATCTGTGTCTTTGGGGTAAATACCCAGTAGTGCAATTGCTGGGTCATAGGGTAGCTCTATTTTTAAATTTTTGAGGAACCTCCACACTGTTTTCCAAAGTGGCTGTACCAACTTGCATTCCTACCAACAGTGTAAGAGGGTTCCCCTTTCTCCACATCCTCGCCAACATTTGTTGTTTCTTTCCCTGTCCATTTTTGCCATTCTAACTGGTGTAAGGTGGTACCTCAGTGTGGTTTTGATTTGGATTTCCCTGATGGCTAATGATGATGAACATTTTTTCATGTGTCTGTTAGCCATTTGTATGTCTTCTTCAGAGAAATGTCTGTTCATCTCTTCTGCCCACTTTTTGACTGGATTATTTGTTTTTTGGGTGTTGAGTTTGAGAAGTTCTTTATAGATTTTGGATACCAGCCCTTTATCTGTAGTGTCATTTGCAAATATCTTCTCCCATTCTGTGGGAGGCCTCTTTGTTTTGTTGACTGTTTCCTTTGCTGTGCAGAAGCTTTTTATCTTGATGAAGTCCCAAAAGTTCATTTTTGCTTTTGTTTCACTAGCTTTTGGAGATGTATCTTGAAAGAAGTTGCTGTGGCCGATGTCAAAGAGGTTACTGCCTATGTTCTCCTCTAGGATTTTGATGGATTCCTGTCTCACATTGAGGTCTTTCATCCACTTTGAGTTTATCTTTGTGAATGGTGTTAGAGAATGGTCGAGTTTCATTCTTCTGCATGTGGCTGTCCAATTTTCCCAGCACCATTTATTGAAGAGACTGTCTTTTTTCCATTGCATGTTTTTTCCTGCTTTGTCAAAGATTATTTGACCATAGAGTTGAGGGTCCATATCTGGGTTCTCTATTCTGTTCCATTGGTCTATATGTCTGTTTTTGTGCCAGTACCATGCTGTCTTGGTGATCACTGCTTTGTAATATAGCTTGAAATCAGGCAACGTGATGCCCCCAGCTTTGTTTTTCTTTTTCAACATTTCCTTGGCGATTCGGGGTCTTTTCTGATTCCATACAAATTTTAGGATTGTTTGTTCCAGCACTTTGAAAAATGTCATTGGAATTTTGATCGGGATGGCATTGAAGGTACAGATTGCTCTGGGTAGCATAGCCATTTTAACAATGTTTATTCTTCCGATCCATGAGCATGGAATATTTTTCCATCTTTTTGTGTCTTCTTCAATTTCTTTCATGAGTGTTTTATAGTTCCTAGAGTATAGATCCTTTACCTCTTTGGTTAGGTTTATTCCGAGGTATCTTATGGTTTTTGGTGCTATTGTAAATGGAATCGTTTCTTTAATTTCTCTTTCAACAGTTGCGTTGTTAGTGTATAAGAAAGCAACTGATTTCTGTGCATTGATTTTGTATCCTGCCACATTACTGAATTGCTGGATGAGTTCTAGTAATTTGGGGGTGGAGTCTTTTGGGTTTTCCACATAAAGTATCATGTCGTCTGCGAAAAGAGAGAGTTTGACTTCTTCTTTGCCAATTTGAATACGTTTTATTTCTTTTTGTTGTCTGATTGCTGTTGCTAGGACTTCTAGTACTATGTTGAACAACAGTGGTGAGAGTGGGCATCCTTGACGTGTTCCTGATCTTAAGGGAAAGGCTCTCATCTTTTCCCCATTGAGGATGATATTCGCTGTGGGTTTTTCATAGATGGATTTTATGAGCTTGAGGAATATTCCCTCTATCCCTATACTCTGGAGAGTTTTAATCAGGAAAGGATGTTGTATTTTGCCAAATGCTTTTTCTGCATCAATTGAGAGGACCATATGGTTCTTCTCCCTCCTCTTATTAATGTGTTCTGTCACATTGATTGATTTGTGAATGTTGAACCACCCTTGCATCCCAGGGATAAATCCCACTTGGTCGTGGTGGATGATCCTTTTAATGTATTGTTGGATCCTATTAGCTAGGATTTTGTTGAGGATTTTGGAATCCATATTCATCAGGGATATCGGTCTGAAATTCTCCTTTTTGATGGGGTCTTTGCCTGGTTTGGGGATTAAGGTAATCTGGCCTCATAGAATGAGTTTGCAAGTTTTCCTTCTGTTTCTATTTTTTGAAACAGCTTCAGTAGAATAGGTATTATTTCTTCTTTGAATGTTTGGTAGAATTCCCCAGGGAATCCATCAGGCCCTGGACTCTTGTTTTTTTGGGAGGTTTTTGATCACTGCTTCAATCTTGTTACTGGTTATTGGCCTATTCAGGTTGTCAATTTCTTCCTGTTTCAGTCTTGGCAGCTTATAGGTTTCCAGGAAGGCCTCCATTTCATCCAGATTGCTCAGTTTATTGGCATATAGTTGTTGATAATAATTTCTAATAATTGTTTCTATTTCCTTGGTGTTGGTCATGATCTCTCCCCTTTCATTCATAATTTTATTAATTTGGGTCCTTTCTCTCTTCTTTTGGATAAGTCTGGCCAGTGGTTTATCAATCTTATTAATTCTTTCAAAGAACCAACTTCTAGTTTCGTTGATCTGATCTACTGTGTTTCTGGTTTCTAATTCATTGATTTCTGCTCTAATTTTAATTATTTCTCTTCTAATGCGTGGCTTAGGCGTCGTTTGTTGCTTTTTCTCTAGTTCTTTAAGGTGTAGAGTTAATTGGTGAATTCGGGATTTTTCTATTTTCTTGAGTGAGGCTTGGATGGCTATGTATTTGCCCCTTAGGACCACTTTTGCAGTATCCCATAGGTTTTGGACCGATGTGTTTTTGTTCTCATTGATTTCCATGAATTGTTTAAGTTCTTCTTTGATTTCTTGGTTGACCCAAACATTCTTGAGCAGAGTGGTCTTTAGCTTCCAAGTGTTTGAATTTCTGCCAAATTTTTTCTTGTGATGGAGTTCCAGTTTTAGAGCATTGTGGTCTGAGAATATGCAGGGAATAATCTCAACCTTTTGGTATCAGTTGAGACCTGATTTGTGACCCAGTATATGGTCTATTCTGGAGAAAGTTCCATGTGCACTGGAGAAGAATGAGTATTCTGTTGTTTTAGGGTAGAATGTTCTGTAAATATCTATGAGGTCCATCTGGTCCAATGTATCATTCAAAGCTCTTGTTTCCTTGTCGATTTTCTGTTTAGATGATCTGTCCATTGCTAAGAGTGGAGTATTGAGGTCTCCTACAATTAACGTATTGTTATCAATATGACTCCTTATTTTGTTTAACAGTTGGCTTATGTAGATGGCTGCTCCCATGTTGGGGGCATAGATATTTACAATTGTTAGATCTTCTTGTTGGATAGACCCTTTAAGAATGATATAGTGTCCTTCTGTGTCTCTTATTACAGACTTTAGTTTAAAATCTAATTTGTCTGATATAAGAATTGCTACCCCAGCTTTCTTTTGAGGTCTGCTGGCATGGAAGATAGTTCTCCATCCCTTCACTTTCAGTCTGGATGTATCTTTAGGTTCAAAATGAGTCTCTTGTAGACAGCATATGGATAGGACCTGTCTTTTTATCCAATCTGCAACCCTGTGCTGTTTTATGGGAGCATTTAGGCCATTCACGGTGAGAGTGATTATTGAAAGATATGAATTAATTGTCATCATGTTGCCTGTGAAGACGTTGTTTTTATAGATTGTCCCTGTAAATTTCTGTTGTAGATCGCTCTTGGGGTCTTTCTCCTTTTATAGAACCCCCCTTAATATTTCTTGCAGGGCCGACTTAGTGGTCACATATTCTTTCAACTTCTGCCGGTCGTGGAAGTTCTGCATCTCTCCATCCATTCTAAATGAAAGCCTTGCTGGATAAAGTATTCTTGGCTCCATGTTCTTCTCATTTAGTACCCTGAATATGTCTTGCCAGGACTTTCTGGCTTGCCAGGTCTCTGTGGATGGGTCTGACGTTATTCTGATGTTCCTCCCTCTGTATGTAAGGACTCTCTTCCCCCTAACTGCCCTTAAGATGGTTTCCTTAGTTCTAAGATTTGCAAGTTTTATTATTACATGCCAGGGTGTTGGCCTGTTTTCCTTGATCTTAGGAGGGGTCCTCTCTGCCTCTAGGACTCGAATGTTTGTTTCATTCCCCAGATTAGGGAAGTTCTCAGCTACGATTTGCTCAAATACATCTTCTAGCCCTCTCTCTCTCTCCACTCCCTCCGGGATTCCAATGATTCTGACATCGGAACATTTCATGGTGTCACTTATTTCTCTGATTCTATTTTCATGGATTCTGAGTTGTTTTTCCCTGGCCTCCTCTTTTCCCTTTTTATCTATTATACTGTCTTCCAGATCGCTTATTCTCTCTTCTGTCTCAGTTACCCTAGCTGTTAGATTATCTAGATTGGATTGGATCTCATTGATAGCATTTTTAAGTTCTGCCAATTCCCCTTTTATTTCTGCCCTTAGAGACTCTATGTTGCCATTAATTGATTTCTCCATTCTAGCCATTATCTTCACAATTGCTAGCCTGAATTCCATCTCTAACATCTTGGTTATGTCTGCATCCATTTGTAAATCTGCAGCATAAGTCATAATCTCTGAGTCTTTTCTGTTTTGGGGGCTCCTCCTCCTAGTCATTCTGTTGATGGGTGTTTGAGGGAATGTATAGAGTCCAAATTATTGACCAGAACCCAAGCAAGATGCACCTGTTTTCTTGGGACCTTAGGGTTGCTGGCCTCTTGTTCTCCCAGCCTGTCTTCTGCGGGAGGGACCTGCCGCGCTGTTACTCAGGCAACCCTGTTTGGGCGGAGTTGCCCTGCCCCCCTGTGGCGGGGGATGGGCTCAGTGGGAATCAGTCTATGGGGGTTTTGTTCTCTGGCGCCTTTCCCTGGCAGCTTTCCGCGTCTCTTCCGCGAGTCAGAGCAGAAGAGACCGTTTCCAACCCTCTGCCTCAGAGCAGAGAGACCTCAGTCTGTTCTTCAGTGAGCTCTCCAGGCCACACCGTCTCCATTTCTGTCCATGCTGCTATAAACTGCAGCGTCCTGGGTTGTGCGCCCCTCCGCAGTGCTCCCAGTCCTGCCTCCAGGTCGGGGCACGTCTCTGCCCTTTGTGCTTCTAAAACCCCCAGCCGCTCCCAGATCGCACGCGCGCGCGACTCCGCCGCTTGGGGTTTCCACTCCTGGGACTGCAGTTCGCGTGCGCGTGACCGTGGCTCCGGGTTTCTGTCTGGCCGGCTGCGGTTCACGTGCGTGCGACCCCGCCCATCTGGTCCTCCACCCCGGGGGCTGCCCTAAAGTTCTTTCCTGACGCTACCAGTCTGCGAGTCTGTGCCCGTCCGCAGCGCGCGAGGCTGTCACTCACTGGCGTTGTAGGATCCTCACGTCTAGGCACCCTCCCGCTGCAGTTTATCCTCCAATATCTGCCCGCAGAATCAGGGCTCTCCGTTTCGTACCTCAAAACCAACCGCCTGCGATATTCTGTTTGTAGAGATCCAGATCTTCTTACATCTCAGGCTGGTTTCGTGGGTGCTCAGAGTGGTCTGGTAGTTATCCAGCTCAATTCCGGGGACCAGTTGAAATAGGGTCCCCTACTCCTCCGCCATCTTTCCCAATCCCCAGAGTCAACAAATGTGTTTGTATACACTTACAATGAAAAATCTGAAAATGAAGTTAAGAAAATAATTCCATTTATAATAGCATCAACATAAATAGTGTATTTATAAATAATATAGTAAAGGAAGGATAAGATTTTTATACTGAAAACTATGTAATATTATTGAAAGAAAATAAAGACATCCCTTGTTTATGGATCACAAAACTTACTGTAAGATAGCAACATTCTCAAACTTGATCTACAAATTCAATGCACTCTCTCTCAAAATACCAGCTAGCTTTGATGTAGAAAATTGGTTAGCTCTTTCTAACATTATTACATAAATGCAAGAGACCCTAGACAGCCAAAGCAGTCTTGAAAAAGAAGAAGAGAATTGGAAGCCTCTCACATTTTCATTTCAAAATTTACTACAAAGCAACAATACTCAAGACAGTGTGGTTCTGACATAGGTTATATCTATAAACAAAGGGAATATATTTCTTCCCAAGAAATAAACTCTTTCTTTTATGGCCAACAGAATTTCTACAACAATGCCAAAACAATTCAATGAGAGTAACCATAGTCTTTTCAACAGGTGGTCTTTGAGACAACAGGATATTCACATGTGTATGAATGAATTTGGACCAGTACTTCACATAATATACAAAAATTAAATTAAAAAAAATGTGTCACAGACCCAAATGTAAGACATAAAACTAAAACATCTTAGAAAAAACAAACAAAAACCCCCCCAAAACAGGGTACACCTTTATGAACTTGAATTATGCAATAGTTTCTGCTTTAAATGACACCATCAGAAAAGTGGAACAACATCTCACAGAATGGGAGAAAATATTTGCAAGTCATTATTGGCTGAGGGGTTTGTACCTGGAACACAAAAACAAAATTCCTACAATTCAACAATAAAAGGACTAATAACCCAATTAAAAATAGGCAAAAATTCGTATAGGTATTTGTCCAAAAATGATATACAACAAACACAGGAAAAAAAATGCTTAATTTTCATGAGTTTTAAAAAAATATGTCAGATCCACCAGAAGACACCACTGCCTCATCACACTCATTAAGACAGCTAAATTAAAAAAAAAAAAAAAAAAAGACAGCTAAATTAAAAATAAAACACACAAGTAACAAGTGTTGGCAAGGATGTGAACATGAAAGCGTCGTATAGCTATGGAGTTTGTAAATGGTGCAACCACTTTGGAAAACAGTTTGGCAATCCCTTAAAATTCTAAACATAGAATTACCATATGACCCAGAAATTCCATTTGTAAGTATATACCCAAGGTAACTGAAAACGTATTCTACACAGACTTGCTCATTAATGTTCATGGCAGAATTATTCATAATAGGCAAAAAAGTAGAAGCAACCTGAATATCCATCCATTGATGAATGAAGAAATAAAATGTAGTATATCTATACAATGGAGTATTATTTGACATTAGAAACGAATGAAGTACTACTGATAGATCCTACAGCATGAATGAACCTTGAAAATGTTATACTAAATGAAAGAAACCTGTCAGAAAAAAGCCACACATTTTATGTTTGATTTATGTGAAGTGGTTGAATGGTCAAGTCATGGAGATCATAAAGTAGATTAGTGGTTTCCAGTGTTTGGAGAAGGGGGTAGTGACTACTAATAGGTATGAGGTTTCTTTGGGGAGATGAAAATGTTCTAAAATTAGATAAGGCTGATGGTTACATAACTGCGTGAATAAGTTTTATATTTTATAGAATGAATATTATAGTATGTGCATTGTGTCTAAATAAACCTCTTTTTTAAAGATTTTATGTATTTATGTATGTATGTATTTATTTAGAGCATGAGTGGGGGAAGGGGTAGAGGGAGAAAGAGAGACAGAATCTCAAGCATACTCCATGCTGAGCACAGAGCCTGACGTGGGGCTCCATCTCAAGACCTTAAAATCCTGACCTGAGAGGAAATTAAGAGTAGGATGCTTAACTGATTAAGCCACCCAGGTGCCCCAAAGCTCTTTTATTTGAAATTTAAAAAATACATTAAGATGGACACTGTCATAAGAGTTTTACACCTTGAAGGGAAACATCCACCTGAGTAGCATGTAATATGACAAGGAATGTGGGCCCCCCAAATCGTGAAAAATTCCTTTAGCTAAAGAATCATCTACTGACACTAAATATTTTATTTAACTTTTTGAAGTATCAAAGAAGCCAGAGAGGATGTACACCCAAAATTTACAAAGACTTTTCCAGAATTTTAATACTTCTCTTAAGTTTGAACACAATATGTGAAATTCAAGATAGCAGCTACATTTTTCTAAAAGAGTTTGCTAATAAAATCACTAGCAGGTCTGTTCTTGGGGAGGGGATGAACAACCTGAGATCATCTGACATTCATTCATCAAACTGTTTTGAACAAAATTAAATACTGGTGATTAGGAACCAAATACAATATGAACTCTAGCTTCAAAACTCTTAAAATCTAGTGAGAAAGAAGATACAACTGTAAATGAAAAACTGCAAAAACAGTCTTCTAAATTTATACCGGAAACATTTGCTTCGTTTAGTGGAAACACAAAAGGCGAGGTATCAACTTTGTTTGGATGGAACAGGGAAGCTTTATAGGAGCACAAGTTTTAATCCAATCACAGGAAAAGTCTAGGGTTACAAACGGTGATATTTCAGGTGTAATATGAAAACCATGGGGAATTTGCTGCAATACCAATTTACTCCCTTTGGAAGAAGTAGAGCATAGCAGTTCTGCCTGCAAACTGCATTGGTATCCTAGCTTCTCCAAGGCATAGTTGTGTGTTCTTTTGTTTTTGTTTTAATTCTAGGTAGTTAACATGCAGTGTTACATTACTTTCAGGTGTACAATACAGTGATTCAACAATTCTATACATCACCCAATGCTCATCACAAGTGCACTCTTTAATCCCCATCACCTATTTAACCCATCCCCCCAGCACCCCTCCCCTCTCGTAGCCATCAGTTTGTTCTCTATAATTAAAAGTCTCTTTCTTGGTTTCTCTCTCTCTCTTTCTCTCTTTCCCTTTGCTCCTTTGTTTTGTTTCTTAAATTCCACATGAGTGAAATTGTATGGTATTTGTCTTTCTCTGACTTATTTTACTTGTCATAATACCTCTAGCTCCATCCGTGTCATTGCAAATGGCAAGATTTTATTCTTTTTTTATGGCTGAATAATATTCCTACATGCGCATGCATGCGCGCACGCACACACACACACACACACACACACACCACACCACTTCTTTATCCATTCATTCAATGGTTGGACATTTGGGTTGCTTCCGTATCTTGGCTATTGGTAATTAATATTGCTATAAACATAGGGGTGCATATATCCCTTTAAATTAGTGGTTTTTTTATTCTTTGGGTAAATATCCAGTACTGTGATTACTGGATCATAGGGTAGTTCTATTTTTTAACTTTCTGAGGAACCTCCATACTGTTTTTCAAAGTGGCTGCACCAGTTTGCATTCCCACCAACAGTGCAGGAGGGTTCCTTTTTCTCCACAACCTCACCAACAGCTCTTGTTTCTTCTGTTATTGATTTTAGCCATTCTGACAGGTCTGAAGTGATATCTCATTGTAGTTTTGATTTGCATTTCCCTGATGGTAAACGATGATGAACATCTTTTCACGTGTCTGTTGGCTATCTGGATGTCATCTTTGGAGCAATGACTTTTCATATATTCTGCCCATTTTTTAATTGTATTATATATTTTTGGGCTATTGAGTTTTATAAGTTCTTTATGTTTTTTGGATACTAACCCTTTACTGGATATGTCATTTGCAAATATCTTCTGCCACTCCCCAGGTTGCCTTTTAGTTTTGTTGATTATTTCCTTCACTGTGCAGAAGCTTTTAGTTTTGATGTAGTCCCAATAGTTTGTTTTTGCTTTTGTTTCCCTTGCCTCAGGAGACATATCTAGAAAAGGGTTGCTATAGCTGATGTCAAAGAAGTTACTGCCTGTGCTTTCTTCTAAGATTTTTATGGTTTCAGGTCTCACATTTAGGTCTTTAACCCATTTTGAATTTATTTTTGTGTATGGTGTAAGAAAGTAGTCCATTTTCTTTCTTTTGCATGTTGTTGTCCAGTTTTCCCAACACCATTTGTGGAGGAGACTTTTTCCCATTGGATATTCTTTCCTGCTTTGTTGAAGATTAATTGACCATATAGTTGTGGGTTTACTTCTGGGTTATCTATGCTGTTCTCTTGATCTCTGTGTCTATTTCTTTGACAGTACCATGCTGTCTTGATCACTACAGCTTGTAATAGCACTTGAAGTCCAGAATTGTGATGCCTTCAGCTTTGTTTTTCTTTTTCAAGATTGCTTTGGCTCTTCAGGGTCTTTTTGTGGTTCCATACAAATTTTAGGATTGTTTGTTCTAGTTCTGTGAAAAATGCTGTTGGCATTTTGACAGAGATTGCATTAAATGTGTAGACTGCTTTGGGTAATATAGACATTTTAACAATATTTATTCTTCTAATTCAAGAGTATGGAATGTCTTTCTATTTCATGTCATCTTCAATTTCTTTATAGTTTTCAATGTATAGGTCTTTCACCTCTTTGGTTAGGTTTATTCCTCGATATCATTATTTTTTATGCAATTGTAAATGGGATTACTTTCTCTTAATTTCTTAATTTCTCTTTCTGCTTCTTCATTATTGGTGTATAGAAATGCAACAGATTTATATACATTGATTTTGTGTCCTGTGACGTTACTGAACTTGTTTATTAGATCTAGCAGTTTCTTGGTGGAGTCTTTCAGGTTTTCTATATATAGTATCATGTCATCTGCAAATACTGGAAACTTTATTTCTTCCTTACCAATTGGGGTGCCAGTCTGTTGTCTGACTGCTGTGGCTAGGACTTCTGGGATCATGTTGAATAAAATTGGTGAGAGTGGACATCCTTGTCTTGTTCCTGACATTAGGGGAGAAGCTCTCAGGTTTTCCCAAATGAGGATGATGTTAGCTGTGTTTTTTTCTATGGCCTTTATGATGTTGAGGTATGTTTCCTCTAAACCCACTTTGTTGAGAGTATTATCATGAATGGATGTTGTACTTTGCCAAATGCTTTTTCTGCATCTACTGAAATGATCATACAGTTCTCATTCTTTCTCTTATTGATGTGATGTTTCACGTTGATTGATTTGCAAATATTGAACCACCATTGCAACCCAGGAATAAATCCCACTCAATCATGGTGAATGCTTTTTTTTTAATGCAATGTTGAATTTGGCTTGCTAGTACTTTACTGAGGATTTTTGCATCTGTGTTCATCAGAGATATTGACCTCTAGTTCTCTTTTATAGTGGTGTCTTTATCAAGTTTTGTTATCAGGACAATGCTGGCCTCATAGAATGAATTTGGAAGTTTTCCTTCCTTTTCTATTTTTTGGAATACTTTGAGAAGAATGGGTATTAACTCTTCTTTAAATGTTTGGTAGAATTTGTTTGTGAAGGCATCCGATCTTAGGCTTTTGTTTGTTGAGAGTTTTTTGATTCCTGATTCAATTTCTTTCCTCATTATCACTCTGTTCAAGTTTCTTATTTTTTCCTGTTTCAGTTTTGGTAGTTTACATGTTGCTAGGAATTTATCCCTGACTTCTAGGTTGTCCAATTTGTTGTCAAATAGTTTTTCATAATATTTTCTTATAATTGTATTTCTGTGGTGTTGGCTGTTATTTCTCCTCTCTTGTTTGTGATTTTTAAATTTGAGCCCTTTATCTTTTTTTGCTTTAAGTCTGGTTAGAGGTTTATCAATTTTATTGATTTTTTTTTCAGAGAACCAGCTTCTTGGTTTCATTGATCTGTTCTATTATTATTATTATTATTAGTTTCTATGTCATTTTTTTCTTTTCTAATCTTCATTATTTTCTTCCTTTGCTGGTTTTAGATTTTGTTTGTTGTTCTTTTTCTAGCTTCTTTAGATGGAAGATTAGGTTGTTTATTTGAGATTTTTCTGGCTTCTTGAGGTAGGCTTGTAGTGCTATAAACTTCTTTCTTTGAACCACTTTTGCTACATCCCAAAGGCTTTGGACCATTGTATTTTCATTTTCATTTGTTTTTATGTACTTTTTTCTTTCTTCCTTTAGTTCCTGGTTGATGAATTCATTGTTTAGTAGCATGTTCTTTAACCTCCATGTATTGTGGTCTTTCTAAATTTTGTGTGTGTGTGTATGTGTGTGTGTGTTTGACTTGTAGTTTCATAGTGTTGTGGTCAGAAAAGGTGCATGGTATGACTTCAAACTTCTTGTATTTGTTGAGGCCTGTTTTGTGGCCTAATATGTGATCTATTCTGGAAAATGTTGTATGTGCACATGAAAAGAATATGTATTCTGCTGTTTTTGGATAGCATATGTCCATAGTTCTAAATATATCTGTTAAACCCATCTATTCAAAGCCATTGTTTCCTTGTTGCTTCTCTTAGATGATCTGTCCATTAATGTAAGTGGGGCATTAAAGCTCCTACTATTATTATATTATTATCAATTAGTTCCTTTATGTTAGTTATTAACTGTTTTATGTATTTGGGCACTCCTATATTGGGTACATAAATATTTACAATTGTTTTATCTTCTTGTTGGATTGTTTCCTTTATTATTATTTAATGTCCTTATTTGCTCTTGTTAGAGTCTTTATTTTAAGGTTGATTTTGTCCAATACAAGTATTGCTATTCCAGCTTTCTTTTGACATCTGTTTGCATGATAAGTATTTCTCTATCCCTTCACTTTCTTTTTATTTTTTTAAAGATTTTATTTATTTATTTGACAGAGAGAGAGCACAAACAGGGGGAGCAGCAGAGGTAGAGGGGGAAGCAGGCTCCCTGATGAGCAGGGAGCCTGATGCAGGATTCGATCCCAGGATCCTGGGATCCTGACCTGAACCAAAGGCAGACGCTTAACCGACTGGGCCACCCAGGTGTCCCTCCATCCCTTCACTTTCAATCTGCAGGTGTCTTTAGGTCTAAAATGAGTCCCTTGTAGGCAGCATATACATGGGTCTTGTTTTTTTAATCCATTCTATCACCCTATGTCTTTTGATTGGAGCATATAGTCCATTTGCATTAAAAAAGTTATTGATAAATATGTATTTGTTGCCATTTTATTCTTGTTTTGTGGTCGTGTCTGAAGATTTTCTGTGATCCTTTCTTGTCTTTCTCTCTTTCATGTTTTGCCAATTTTTTAGTGATATATTTGGATCTCTTTCTCTTTATCTTTGCATCTTTATTAGTGGTTTTTGATAACAGTTACCATTAGGTTTATATATTACCTCTTCTGCATATAGTAGTCTATATTAAGTTGTTGGTCATTTAAGTTTGAACACATTCTTCTCTCCTCCCCATGTTTTGGGTATACGTTATTATACTTTATATCCTTTTTTGTGTGTGAATTCCTTGACTGATTTTTTAAAGAGATATTCATCTTTACTGCTTCTTACCTTTATTTGGTCACTTTTGGTCTCTCCTTTCCACTCAAAGGGTCACCTTTAATATTTCTTGCAGGGCTGGTTTAGTGGTCATGAACTCCTTTAGTTTTTGTCTGGGAAACTCTTTATCTCTTCTTCTATTCTGAATGACAGCCTTCTCAGATAGAGTATTCTTGGCTGCAGATTTTTCCCATTTAGCACTTCGAATATATCATGCCACTTTCTTCTGACTTGCAAAGTTTCTGTTAAAAAAAAAAAATCTCCTGTTAGCCTTATGGGTTTTTCCTTGTAATTTACTGTCTCCTTTTGTCTTGCTGCTTTTAAATTTTTTTCTTTATCACTATATTTTGTCAATTTAATTATAATATGTCTTGGGGTAGGTCTGCTTTTGTTGATTTTTTTTTTAAGATTTTATTTATTTATTTGAAAGAGAGAGAGACACACAGAGAGAGGGAACACAAGCAGGGGAAGTGGGAGAGGGAGAAGCAGGCTTCCCGGAGAGCAGGGAGCCCGACACGGGGCTCAATCCTGGGACCCTGGGATCATAACCTGAGCCAAAGGCAGATGCTTAACGACTGAGCCACCCAGGCGCCCTGCTTTTGTTGATTTTAGTGGGAGTTCTCTGTGCCTCCTGGATCTGGATATCTGTTTCCTTCCCCACACTGGGGAAGTTTTCATATATTATTTCTTCAAATAAATTTTCTGTTCCCTTTTCTCTCTCATCATCTTCTAGGACTCCTGTAATACAAATGTTATTACATTTGATGGAGTCATTGAGTTCCCTAAGTCTATTCTCATTGCACATACTTGGTTTTTCTCTCTTTTGTTCACCTTGAGTACTTTCTATTGCTCTCTCTTCCAGGTCACTAATTTGTTCCTCTCCTTTTTCCAGCCTGCTGTCTAGTCCATCAAGTGTGTTTCTCATTTCATTTATTGAGCCCTTTATCTCTGCTATGTTATTCCTCATCTCTGTGTTAAGGGTCTCACTTGTGTCTTCCTCTCTTTTCTCAAGTCCAGTGAGTATCCTTATGATCATTACTTTAAATTCTCTATCAGGCATGTTACTTATATCTGTTTCATTTAGATCTCTGGCCATGGCCTCGTCCTTTTCTTTCATTTGGTATAGATTTCTCTCTCTTCTCATTTTGTCTTCCTCTCTGTGTCTGTTTCTGTGTGTTAAGAAAGTCAGTTACGTCTTTTGCTTTTGAAAGCACTGTCTTTATGAAGAAGAGATCCTGGAGTGGCCCTCAGTACAGCATCCCCTGTTCACCAGAACCTGGCATTCAGGACAGTATCCCATGGCTGTGGCTTTTACCCTGCTGTTGTGTCTGAGTCACTTTTCCTTTCAGTACAGTCACCTGCACAGATTCTCTGCCTGTAGTGGGCTGCGCTTGCTCTCCGTGGTGTTAGGGGGACCCAGGCAGGCCAGCTCTGAGGGTGTGTGCCCACTGGGGAATTTGGGAGTGGGGCAGCAGTGTTAGCAAAATTTGGGCTAGGCCAGTAGTCCTATGCTAGGTTCCCCAAAGCGCTGCAGGGGTTGGGGGTTTCATACCTGTGTGGCTGGGGGTACGAGGCTGAGTACAGCATGGGGTGGTAGGTGGGTGCAACTGTGCCTGGCATGCGATGGTGGCTGGGGACACACAACTAGGCGAGGCACGTGAGGGTGGCTGGGTACTCATGGCTGGACACGGCGTGAGGTGGCAGCTGTGCACCCAGCTGGCTGGGTGGGCCACATGTGCAGCTCTAACAAAATTGGCCTTGAGCTCAGGGCCGAGGCTAGTAGCCTTGGAGTGGGTGAGTCCTCAGGAGAACTGGGGTGCAGGGCGCACTGTCAGCAGGTTAGGCAGCAAGTGTCTGTGCAGCCCTGCCTCTCGCAGGTGGCTTTTATGCTGGGAAACAGGATGGGAAATGGCACCTGCTAGCTCCCTGTTTTCGGAGAAGTCCCCCAACACACTCTGAAATCATTATGGACAGGTCTCTCTCCCTTATGCCCCTGGCATTATGTAAACTGCTGTTTTTATGTTGCTTCTACGTGTAGGCTGCTATGTCTTTAAGGGCAGTGATCCAGCTATCACTTGCCTTCCCAGCTTGCCCAGTGCTGAGTCAGCTGACTTTTAAATTGCAGCTCCACATCCCCCTGGATTTACAAACTCAGGGAATTTAGCCCCTCTGGTTTCTGAAGCCAAACATTACAGGGATTAATCTTCTCTGGGATTTGAACCTAGGCAAACCAGCTTCAGAGACCACATTATGTCATATGACATCTCCTATGTCTTTTAACATTCCTAGTGCCCAGGACATAGTAGATCTCCAAGAATGTTTGTGAAGAGGCTGGAGACATGGATGGGCAAAGGCAAAAATGGCACAGGGGATTTTAGAAATGGGAATTTGAATCCTGTCACTATGACTATGAATCTTAAGTCGTTATAAAAAATTTTACAACTAAATATAAATCATTAACTTCTGCTGCCTTATAACAGTACAAGGAATTTAAATTAACAATCTGCCTGTTACAAATATAGTCATTCAAAATGAGGGTTTATTTAGTGATGCATATAGAAGGAGCCAAATTAAAAGTGCCTTTGAAATCCTAGATGTATGGCAACAGGAATAACAAGAATTACAAAGTATGTAGAGGTACTGAAGAACATTCAAAAGTTTTTTAAAAAAAATCATATATGTAGTTTGACTTGTTTTTCTTTAAAAGTTGATGCCTAATGAGAATCTGTTAGTCTGATGAAGAAATAACTCCTGAACCCTTATGGAAATACTCAAGAAACAGTTTAGACAAAAATTTCTGGCATGAATAATATATTCACAGAGTACAAGCATGAAATTTTGTCTTGTATATTTTTTAGAACTCAATCATATTTATTCATCATCAATACAGAATTTCTGAGTCACTAGGTTTATCCCCTTAATGAACTCTATGTCAAGACCCTTGTTTACACTCTTTTCCATAACTAAAATACTTTTTTTTTCTCTTTGCCCATTTATCCATGTTCAGCCCATCAACCAGTCTGTGTCTGTTTACCAATTTTATGTATTTCCTATTTCATGCATGTTTTGTCTTTTACTACAGAATTCAGAAAATACAGAGCTAAGCAAAAATACTAGTATATAGATACCAATAAGTATGCCAATAAATATACCAATAAGTACCTATGTACTATTATTTGTGGCTATGTATATATTAGATAATGTGGAATTCATTGTCTTTCTTTCTCCTTTTAATTTTCTTTTCTTTTTTTGTTTTTGAAGAAATGATGCTTTTTTTTTTCTGGAAAAAAAAAAAAAAAAAGAAGCCAAGTATACTATACAGCAGTATACTTCCTAGAGAAATATATCACTACTCTTTGGTATAATAAGACAAATATTCCTATCAAAGTTGGGCCTATCAAAGTGGAAGATAGGTCAATGGGTCAATGTAAGCTCCAAATGAGATATAAGAAACAAAATTACATTTACCTATGTTTTATGAAAATAAAATGATTGATGTTTTCCTTTAAGAGCTAGGTTATATTTTCAGAATTACTAACTCATGAATAACTTTACCAACTAGAGTATTGTCTTCTATTTTTCTAAGTCACTTTCCAATTAAAAAATATGTTCAAGATATAATCCTCCAGGATATGTTTGTATAGCAAGCAATTATACCTGTTCTGTTTCTTAATCCTCAAACTCAATATTTTGCTTCATAAGAAAATAAGGATTTCTCAGCTAAGACAGAAAAGAATCAGCAGCTGAGGCAACATTTCCAAATTATTTATATATAGTGAGACATAGCTTTTCCTAAAAATAAATTTCAAGCATCATAGGAGGGTGAACAGCTCTGATCTACTGAATGGCCCAGTTGCTCAAGACTGGGGACCCTTTGAATAAAATACAATTTTAGGATTATCATTATTGAGAAGTAATAAATGCTACATATTTTTATGGTGTCCTGATACAATCAACTTGGATACGGTACACTTTTGATTGTCTTGAACATATATGGCATTTCCCCCATATAATTTAGAAAGGCAGTGGCAAATTCTTTTAAGATGAATTTGGGATTTCTAAAAAAAGGGAAAAAAGCAAGAGTTTATGCTCAGTTCAAGAAGAAAAAAGATGAGACTGAAAGAAATAAAAGTAGTCTGTATTTTTTCTAGTAGCTGCCACGCAACATTTTTGAAATTATGGAACTTCACAAGCCAGGTAATTATATTATTTTAGATAGTTCCTCTTGTTGCGGCAGAATAACAATTGAGGAGATATAATTTTAGCTCACTAGCTGGCACTGTCACTAACGAGCTGACAGATACCTGTTTTGAATGTATTGACAGATTGCTAAAATGTTGTTTTTTGGTTGTTATCTGTTAATTTAACTTTGAAAATGGATGTAAAATTCAGTGATAAAGAGTACTTTTTTAAAAAAGGAAAAGATGCAATTACGCCTTTGTTGTAACCTGCTTTTAGATAGTACTGGTAACTTCCAAAGGGCAAGGTTCATTTCTTACTCATCTTTGGTTCATAAACGTTTAGCATATACCACAAAGGTACTTAATGCCTATTAAATTTAAACGGGTACTAGGATAGCCACAAATATCTGGATTAAGAGGTTTGGAAAATAGACTTATATGTAGGGATTCTGATAGTTCCAAGCTCTTTAATGAATATTGGACTCCATACAGATTGAGACACTCATGTCAGTAGAGATATATTGAGGGATGCATACATATTCCTAATACCTAGTAGTAGACTTTGCTTTTATTCCTCCTTTAATCATTGCTTCCTTGGAATAAAACTGAGACTCACTAAGGCCTGAAATTCTCTTCTTTAACTTGAAACCTAAAATATCATAAATTTCATAAATTTATGCATAAATTTCAATACAGCTGGACATGATAAAAAGGAAATGAATATTTCTACTGACATGAGCTTCTCAAGCTGCATTAAGTCCAATAGTCATTAAAGAAGGTGGGACCATCAGAATCCCTATATATACTTTATCTTCCAGACCTTTTACAAGAATCGAAAAATTCTGTGACTATACTAATAACCCTTTTAATTCAGTGCTAATATTTTGATTGAACATAAGCAAATGAGAGTGGTATGCATAAAACTTCTCAAACTATCATCTGATGGAACATAGTGTTATCATTTGCTTACCTAAGATCATTTCCATTCTATGGCACAAAGTCCCCATCACAAGCATATTATTTTTGTTCTTGCCTTGAGGATAAATTTCCCTGACTTTAAAGAGTAGGTTAGTCTCCAGATTTTGCCTGTAGCCCATCTGATACTGAAAAAGACTAAGGTGACACTTTACCTAAGAAGTAAGCACCCATATGCAACTGAAAAGTTTGCTTTGTTCCCAAGGTCATACCCCTGAATTAGTGTGTGGCTCTGAGAAGTCACCTGGAGATCTTGCAATCCAGCATCAACATTTGGCTAGCATTTATTGAGCACTTACTGTGTGCCAGGTGGCTGTTCCAAGTGCTTTCTGTGTATTAATTCTCTTAATTTATATTGCAACCCTATGAGATAAATACTAGCATTATCTCCACTTTACAGATGAGGAAATGGAGACATGTAGAGTTTACATATTCCACTAAAGAACACACAACTAGAGGGAGCTTGGGAAGATGACAGAATAGGAGGGCTCACCTCATCCCACATTTACAACTAGATATCATACACATCAAAGTCAATAAACCAGAGAGCAATTGAAGACCGGCAGAACAAACTCCACAACTAAATGTACAGAAGAAGCTGCATCTGAAAGGTTAGGTAGGTCAGGAAGGTGGAGGGCGGCTGTCCACAGGAGAGAAGGAGCTATCCCCATGGAGGTAGCAGAGAGATTCAAATCCCAGTCTGATGGATATGATACACACACACACACACACACACACATATATATGCTTTTATATACATATGATTTTATATATGATTTATATCTCTATATAAATATATATACACTTCATATAAGTGATATGTATCTATTACAATATACACACATATATGTGATATAATATATATGTAGATGTATACATATAGATATGTGTTGCTATATATACATATATGTACACGTAGTTGATATATACCTATCACTATGTGTACATATACTGACATATACCTCTAAGTGATAGCTACTATATATATCCATGTACACACACCATATATACGTATATTCCTCTGTGTGTGTGTGTGTGTGTGTGTGTATGACAGAGAAAGAGAGAGATCTATCATTTAGGACAATAAATGTCCCATGATAAGTTCTCAATTAATATTGGCTATTAATATCTAATATTTCTCACATAAAAGCAAGAGCCTCTAAAAAGGACTAAAAGAGTAGAATTAACTATAAAGGCTATATTAAGCTAGTAGGTGTTTGAAATTCAGAAGGTGAAAAACTTCTGGGCTATTATATTTTGTTAGACTGGTGACATACAATGACTTCTAAGTGTGAATGAATTTCTAAAATAGAGAAACTTTTCTTAGGTAAGCACTATTTAGAGGATTGTTTTTTCAAACTCTGAATTCTTTTATTCATAAACAAAATAATGCAGTAAAGTTGGTGATGATAAATTCATCTCTGGGATGTCAACAAATTGTATTTCTTTTTCCACTTATGTGTATAACTTTTTCATGTCATGTTTAAGATACAGAAATATAAAGAAATATAAAAATCAAAAATAACTTTTAAGAACTAAAATAGAAAAAAAAGTCCATTTAAGATTCTCTTGCCTTCCCCCCACCAAAAAAAAAAAAAAAAATTCTCTTGCTTTCCCTTTACTTCCTTATACACATTGATTCTCACCTCTTTTTGCTATTCTGTAACAGCAGTTAACTGTTCCTTTTGCCTCCATCTGCTTTGAGAACATCCATTTCCAGTTTTGTTTTATTTAATAGAAGAAAGTTGGTTATAGAGAGTATCACAGGAAATGTGGCAAAAGAAACAAGTATCTAGAAGTTCAGGTCAATTTATTCAGTGCCTCTTTACCGCTGGCCTTGGCATCAAAGATACATTTTAAGGGATAGGAAAAGAATCATATAAAATAAAATGTCTGTGATTTTCCCAATGGTTCTAAACCTGAGAAAACAATATGTAAATTTACAATTTCATCATTTAGAGAAATATGCTATATTTCAAAGGCATAAGGGACCTCCAGAGATGAGAAATAACTGACACAGATTTTCAGTACAGAAATTGGTGCTCCCTTTTTTCCTGAGTTTTGAGTCATCTTCTCTTTATTGGGCAGAGGTGAACAAATCACCAAACTCAAAAGAGAAGGAAGACTACACATCAAAAGTAGTTCTTATATGCATAAAATATATTAGAATTGACCTCCATCTGGATTCTTTAGAGGAACTTTAATACTTGGCCATGGCTCTGCAGCAGAGAGAATGGTGTTATCACTGAGAATATTACTTGAGGAGTCAATCTGATCTGTGGCTTTCTTCCCCTTTGCTATTTGGAATGAAACCTCTCCTATGTCTGATGATCGATTCAATCAATAAAGTACACTTTCAATTTTCTCTTCTATGTACATTTTTGGAGTTTCTGAAGTCATTTGGAGTCTGGGTGTACTCAATTTCAGGAGACCTACATAGGAAAGCAACTTGGGTATTTTTTAATGAATAATTTCTGAATTGAGACACAAGAGTTTAATGAGTCTGACTTTGTTTTCCACTAGTAAAGCTGGTCTCCAGATCCTTCTAATCAAACTCAGTCTTGATGTTTTGGATCTTTAGCCCTTTTGCTATGTTTCAGGCATTTCTATAACAATGAGCTGGAGGTGGTCCATGCCTTTTCAGTATCATTATTGTTATTCCAATTCCACTAGAATTCTACTGTTATTCTATTTAAGTCTAGCAACAAATGAATTTCTAAAAAGGGAAGAAATCTTGACATTTCTCAGATAGTAGATACCATGACTTAAGATATTTTGATAATCCAAAATCTTGAGACATACCTTAATCTGAACTAACTAGGCGTCATTACCAGTCATTACTTGGTGACACAAATAGAACTCAAGTTTATGTTTAAGTAGTGTCCTACCAAATTTCAGGATTATTGTAACCACTATCTTATTATAATGAATATACTATAATTTGAGGAGAAATAAACAGTACAAAGTAAATATCTTTAAATAGAAAATGTGATATTAATAATATAGCTATTATATGTTAACTAACTAATGATATGAATTAAAAAATATTCAAAATATTCTGCATATATATAGCCAAGAGGAAATTCCTAAAAATAATATATGAAACTTGTTATGATTCAAAATGCCAAATAATGTGGGATGTTCACTGCCCATGTTCTACTAGTTTTAGCTTAGATTTTATTTCTAATTAGCATTTATAGGGATGAGTAGACACAGAATAAATATTTTTGCTGAAAATATGAATTGTTAAGGCAATCAGGTAGAAAAAAACAGCACAGGTTGTGTCTTAGAAGCCAAGTTAAAATAACATACCAAAAGAGGAAAATACTTAACCATCCTGACTATCAAAAAGCACAAATAAGAAAAATGAGAATCCATTATAGCTGAAAAAAAATGGAATCATACCAGTTAATGTATGGAGAATAGTTTCAGAAGAACTGGGCTGCAGGATGAGGATAATTTCTAATTGTCTGGAACAATATAAGTTTAATTGTAATGATGATTTCATGACACATTATTAGCTTCTATACTTTATTCTTGAAATCCCATATCTCAGTAAGAGAGGGAAACATTGTTAGAATCACAGAATCAAAAGTCTGAAGACTTGCAATGGTCCTTGTTAAACAGTGCATTTCAATGAATTTGAAATTGAAGTTGGGACTTGAACTTTGACACTGAAGAACAGAGAAAACTAAATTCAGAAATATCTCAAATATATTTAATATGAGGGCATAAAATTATCTCAAATTCTTAAATCACCATTTATACACAGTACAAAAAAATCCTAAAATTTCTTTTACAGAGCACACAATTTAAACAAAAATAAGATCAATATCCCCAGTGATTTAAGAATCATCTGAAGACCAGCGTCTATTTTCTTTGAACCCCACTATGGCCAACTGACTGAGCGAGTGCCACTCCTCTCACACCTATATGGTTTCTGACTCATAAACATACCATACATGCATCTTAACTTTGTGTAAGGTTCACACAAGGAAGTACAGCAAAGGCCTCACTCAACAAGGTCAATATCTGATATAACTCATTATTTTTTCCCCATCAAATTTGTAACTCAGGTCTTTTAGGTTTATTTTTGTTCTTTTATCCCTATGTCCTCTGCATTGCTCTCATTGTGCAATTAAAATAGTATTTCATGGCCATTTTTTGTTAGCTGATTAAAGAAAACAAGCCAATCAATTAAGCCAATAATCATTGTTTTGTGGTGGTTTGCTCGCCCTTACATTTTAAGATAAGAACTTTACAGAGTATCTCATTCATTAACTAGCAGCTGATTTAGAGAACTACATCACAGTTTGATCCACTTTTAGTACATAGGCTATTCAGTAATATCACAGCTAGTTAAACATGAGATTACTGCAACTAATTAATATTAGATAAGGATTAAAACATAGATGTATAGAATTGGTTAATATTCTCATGGTGCCCTAAACAAAAATAAATGATTTTGAGAGTGAACAGATCCTTGTATTTACCCTCTTGAAGTTTTTACAAAACTTCACCATTCTGCCCCATCCGATGAACTTCTTTATGTGTTATTCAATGCAGAAATATTCATTCACATGATATGGTATTGATCAGAGAAATCTACTGAACTGTGCATCTAGGTTATAGCAGAAAGTCAGGCACGGGAGGTGGTTTATTATTTTTTTTTTATAAATTAAATTAGCTACGGTAGAATTTCAGATTTTGTGTAACCTGGCTAAAAAATTGATTTTGTAGTGTTGTTCTGATTTTGATCACCTAACACCTGTTAGCCTACTCATTGTAGCACAGACTTAAACATTTTTCTTGGGACACCTGGTCGTTTTTGTTTGGTTTTCCAGATACTAGCCTTTGACTCTAGACTTACCCTTGGAATTTGAGTAGACATGGGGAGATAGGCAAGTTGGGACTTTTTCAGCTGAAAATGAGAAAACTTTACTCTAAACAACCTACTTAAACAGCTACTGGGCTCTACCCATTGCTCCACCAGTACTCCCAACCCTCCTGAGCCTACATTTCCTTTGTCAATAGCATTCACCACCTTTTCATATGATATAACATATTATCATGTCTATTGTGTTTGGACTACCACCCCCCCCCCACACACACACACTGGAATGTAAGTTCCACAAAGGTGGTAGCTCTAGAAATGAATTACCCTCATCTATGAAATGGGGACAATAATTATAAGGAGTAAATGGGTTCATATTTGGAAAGCATTTTGAAGAATGTCTGCTCGTAGTAAGTGCCATTCAAAAAAATTCTGTGATAAACAAATCAGTAAGTGTTTAAAGAGACAGATTCTTTTTTAAGATATGGTTAAGGTTGGGGGAATAAGTGTTTGAAATGGCAAATGCATGCTTACCACGTGAAGAGAGCTTGCAGAATAAAGCTAGTCAGAGACAAGTTGAATGAGAACCAAACCATAATGATATCGTATGATCCTCTGGATTTTGCTGTATCCAGAGTTAGATATGTCCCCAGACTTTCAGGTACCTGAATCAAAGACTTTTTTCTTTTACATTAAGTTAATTTGATTTGATGTTTCATCACCCGCAACCCATATAATCCTGAATAATACATAGGTCTACTGTTACTCACTGAATTTCAATTTTATGTTCTGTTAGTGGCCAGGTATCTATTCCCATTTCTTCATTCATGAAGTATTTATGGAGGACATTCTATGTATCGGGATATATTAAATAAGTTGACATGAGTACCCCCCACCCCCTCAAAAAGCTTACAGTCTTGTCAGGTAGAGAGACAGGCTAAAAGGATAAATTCTGATAAATGCTGTTAAGACAATAAACTGAGTGTCAGAACATAACAACATGATATTAACTTAGGATGCCTTATCAGAAGAAGTCCTTTCTGGATTGTTACCCAAGAGGAACGTGAAATTATAAGAAGGAAGCAGTTAGATATCTGTAAGGGCTCAGCCTCATTCTAGGCTTTTTCTCAGACTCTTCTGGTAAACTCAAGGGTTGAAAGGGGGCTGGATTAGCTAAAGTCTGGTAAGTAATTGGGGAGTAATACAACAGGAGAAATTGAAGAGTTAAAATAGAGATGTCGCTTAACATCAAGGTGATATTAGGTCAGTGAAGATGGGGACAAGAGAGAAGTGGTGGGTTTGAGAACACAGTTTGCCTTGGAAAAAACTAGAGAAATGTGGAGATGGGATGTGGTAGAGTGGGGAGAGGGAGGAGTTGATAATGGAGTGCCAAGGCAATGAATGTTCTTAAGTTCCTCAGTGAACTAGAAGAAACACTTATCCACAGAGAATGGAGTCTGGCATTTTAGATTGGGGGATGAAAGTCAGGCTCAAATTTGTTAAGTCCTCCTTGGGAGTGTCCTTGATGATAAGAAAGTGTACACTGTACTTTCTATGCTCTCCCCTTATTTTTTTAAAAAATGTATATCAGTGAAGATATCTTTCAACTGTTAGTATTAAATGTGTATTGATAGTATAAATAAGTAAAGCTCCAAATACCACAGGACATTTATAGCCCCTTCTAAACTAGTACATTCACTGTTACTTTGGAAACATTGCAGTTTTTTTGGGCTCAGATTGCTAAAGCATGCAAAATAGCACTTAAATAGCATCTGATGTATACAGAATATGATACATTTCCAAAGATATGTACAATAGTTCTAACAATGTTTTTGATTTTAGAAGCACTTGGAAACTTGCTTATCTAACAATCATCGGTATTTTGTATAGCATCCATCATCGGTATCTCTACCAGCAAACTGCATCCAACAGCCTCAGCAATTATTAAATATAGGTGATCTGATACATTAAAAAAAAACCTGGATGTCTTGTGTGCATTTACTTTACAAGAGGGAAATGTTTTAAAATTGATTTCCAATTTTTCAAAAATGCCTCAAACATTTTAACAACTCTTGACCTATAAGTATTGATCAGGCTTTCCTTCTTCCACACTAATCTGGATGTGTCTGGTTGAGAACCATCAAATTAGTGGTAGGAGATTTTCATATACGTTCATGTAAATGGGTCTCTGACTCCAACTTGGATTGTAGGATGGATAATGACAGCCCAAGCTAAATGATAAAATAAACAAACTAATTATTTATAGGGGCTTCCTCTTTGGTAGGCTGACCCTTAATCAACTCCTCCTAAATGCTCACTAATTCCTTACTCTCTTTGCTCTATTTTCTGGATAATATTTGACATTGTGATAATGCTTTGAAGAGTTATATGTTGCCACTCCTAGGAATACTTGAGAAGACTTAGAACAAAATAATATACTTCTCATAACACATCTTCACACACAAATTTGACAGAGAAGTTTCAGGAGGCAGGTGGTTCCTTCCTCTACACACAATACTTAAGACAAGGGACACTAACCGGGCTCTACTGAAGTGACAGGTAAATCGCTCCTAGGAAATTTATATATTTTTTCCTCCTCTGTCCTCTTCCCTCTCCCTTTCTCTGTCCTTTCCCTCTTCTTTCTCTTCTCCTCTCCTTCCTTCCTCTCTCCTTTACTCCTCCCCTTCCTCTCTCCTCTTTTTTTTTTTCCTTTTTTGTCACTTTAAGAGGCAGAAAAGAGTCAGTGGCCCAAAACCAAGATAACTTGGAGGGTTAGTAGGTAGGAGACAGTCAATCCTGACAACATGCATCTTACTGTAATAGAACTCTTTGAAAGTATTCATCAATACTCATTCAAATTTTTTATTTCTCAAAACACTTAGCACTGGCCTCTGCATCATAACAGTTCAAAAATATTTTTCAGATAATTTGAAAATGTTTTTGTCATTTTATGGTGTCAAAAAGAAATTATGATTGTTTTAGTTCATTAGGATTTACAATTTTTATAGGTATTTTCTCTTCATTTCGATCATTTTATAATTTCACAATCTATTGTTGACTATGTACTTTGTGTCAGTCCCTGTTCTGTTTTCATTGTTAAGGATGCAAAAAAAATAAAATAAAATAAAATACAGCTTCTACCCTGGAGGAACTCACGGTCTAGTGGGGGAGACAGATGGAGAAGTATATAAAAGGTTATGGTGTTCTGTGTTTGGATTTAAATTTATAAAGGTGACTGAGAGATAGCAAGGCGAGGTCAAATGCCTTTAAAAGTTTTAAAACACAAATCCCTGGACCCCAACCCAAGAGTCTCTGACTCAGCAGGTCTGGGGTGAGACCTGGGAATGTGTACTTCTAACACAATCTCAGGTAATGCTGATGCTCCTGGTCCAGGGACCACACTTTGAGTAGCACAGCTCCTCAGTAATGTGAATGAATGAACTACATACAATATGAATGAATCTCAGAAATGTGATGTTGGTGAAAAAAATCGGACAAACCGAAGAGCAAGCTTGGTGTTATTCCATTGATATAAAGTTCAAAAGTAGACAAAATGAATCTATGACATCAGAAGTCAAGATATGATTACCTTTGGGGTGGGCAGGCAGTGTGACTACATAGTGCATAAGGGAAGTTACCAGACTGCTGGGAATATTTTGTATCTTTATCTGGGTGTAGCTTACATGACTGCATACAGTTTATAAATATTCATGAAGCTGCACTCATATTATTTTTTGCACTTTTCTCTTTGTATATTATACTTAACGAAAAATAACAAACCTAATAATGATGGAGGCACAGGCAGGACACGAAGGCAGTCACTGAGCATTTACCTTGTTCTAGATGCTATTACAGACCTGGTTAGTGACAGAAAAATAAATATGACAGGGTTATCACCTTCAAATAAATCACAGTTTAATCGGGGAATAAGATACTTTAATAAGAAACATTATGATTTAGACCAAAAATTGTATAAAGTGCTACAGGCTTTCAAAGGAGACATATAACTTTTGGTTTAAAAGATCTGCAAAAGCTTTAAGGAGGAAACAGTGATTGAAATAGATCTTGGAATGATGTGCAGTTTTCACAATTGATTTGGCTTCATATCTAAAACCATTTTTTTTCTGTCCTTGTACAAGGGTCTTGTAACCAAGTTGTCTTGTTTCTCTCAACTGGCAACTATATAGGCCTTTTATTATTATTATTATTATTACAGGTCTATTACTACTTATTATTATATTATAGCTGACTCTGTGGGTAGTCATTCTCAACAAGAATTTTATGTATCTTATGTTGCCAATCATTAAAGAGACCGTTTCAAATGTACCTTTCAAATCTGGTGAAAATTTACCCATTCTGATGTAATAGCTGAGACATAAAAAAGATGGACAAGTGAAACAGAAGTTCATTTTACTAAAACAGGTGATAAGATGAGGTCTGTTCTTTCAGCCTAGGCCCAAAGGCACACAAATTCATTATTCTATTTCACAAAATATGAAAGTTATATTGTTATATTGTCTAAATAGAGCTTATTTGAGGCTCTGCATTGTAGAAAATGGCAGAAGAAAAGTACTGCAATAATAAACTTAATAATAGAGCTGGCCCAAATAGGAATATAAACACATTCAAATTAGGCAATTTCCATGAATAGCTTTAAGTACAAAAATTATATCGCATTGCCCTTCAAAATTAAGGTTCAAAGGAATTTACAACTCTATGTAATACAGCCTCGTCTAGTCTCATATTCTTCTCCAAAGCAGGCCTCACTCAGGTATCTAAATACATTAGTGGCTGTGTCATTCTGCATCCCTGCTAAGAAAAGTATAAGACTTTCATTTGTTCTGCAACTTTCCCAGTACTTGGTCCTGTCAATATTGTTGTATTTTAGCCGTTCTAATATAGGTGTGTAGTAGTGTCTCCTTTTGGTTTACTTTGCATTTTTTTGATGGCTAGTGATGTTGAGCATCTTCTCTTGTGTCTATTTGCCATCTACACATCTTTTTTAAAAGATTTTATTTATTTATTTATTTGTCAGAGAGAGAGAGAGTACAAGCAGGGGGTGTGGCAAGCAGAGGGAGAAGCAGACTCCCCGCTGAGCAGGGAGCCAGACATGGGGCTCCACCCCAGGACCCTCGGATCATGACCTGAGCTGAAGGCAGATGCTTAATCAACTGACCAACCCAGACGCCCTTACACATCTTCTTTGATAAAGTATTTATTCAACTCTCCTGTCAATTTTTAAATGAGCTGTTTTCTGTTACTAATTTTTGAGAATTCTTTACATATTCTGGGTTAAGTAATTTGTCACAGATGTATTTTCCAAGTATGTCCTTCCAGTCTGGGCCTTTTGTTTCCTGTCTCTTAAAAGTGTCTTTCCCAGAGCACATGTTTTTAATTTGGATGAAGCCCAACATATCAATTAGTTTTATTGTATGAGTCATGCTAGCATATAGAAATATAATTCATTTTAATAGAATTTTTTCTATTGTTCTTGTCCTATGACCTTGCTAACCTCACTTATTAATGATAGTAGTTTTTTTCGTATTTGATATATTCCATATAGACAATAATTATACTTGAGAATAGAAAGACTTTTGTTTCTTATTTTTTAATCTGTAAGTATTCTATTTCTTTTTCTTGCTATATTTCATTGGCTAGAACCTTCAGCATGAAGCTGAATATGAGTAGTAAGAATTGATATTTTGGTTTGTTCCTGATCTCAGGAACATTCTGTTTCCACTAGTAAGTGTAATATTGCAGGTTTCTTGTAGATGCCCTTTATTAGGTTAAGGATGGTTTCTTCAATTCCTAGTTTGCTGAGAGTTTTTAGTAATGACTATATAATACATTTTGTCGAGTTATTTTTCTTTATCTGTTGAGATGACAATATAGGTTTTTTTTAATTAGTCTGTTGATAATACTGACATACTGATTATATTTCAAATGTTGAGCCATTCTCGCATTGCTGTGATAAATCTCACCCAGTAGTATTATATATTGTTTGGTATGATTTGGTAACATTTTCTTGAAGGTTTTACATCTAAGATTGTGGGGGATATTAGTCCTTTGTTCTCTTTTCTTATAATATGTTTGTCTGGTTTTAGCATCTCTGCAATGATGCCCTCATAAAATAAAATGAGATGTTTTCCCTCACCTACTTTGGAAGAGTTTGTTTATAATTAGTATTTTTCTTCCTTAAAAGTTTGGTGCTATTAATCAGTTAGACCATTTAGGCCCAGAGCTTTGTTTGTTGGAAGAGCTTGTGCTGTTACTTGTTTTCCAAAGTTTGATTATGATCCATATGGGCATGGATTTCTCTGGATTTACTTAGTTTGGGTTTCTTCCAGCTTCTTGTAAGTTTCCTTAGGTTTACGTCTTATGACAAATCTGAGAACATTTAGCCATTATTTCTACATATGTATTTTCAGTTCCATGCTTTTTCTTCTATCTTTTTTTATTAAAGGTACATTTATTTTTTTCCAGAATTAAGAGTATTTATTTGTCACAAAACAATGATACCACAGCAATCTGCATATTTTGTTGTAATTTGCACACTTTGAGATTACACACTTTGCATTCCTCTTCTTACAATACCCATGCTTTTTTCCCCCAGACAGCTTTATTGAGATATAATTCACATAATCATAAGATCCCCACTTAAAGAGTGAAATTCAATGGTTTTTAGGATATTCACAGATAAATGCAACCATCATTACCAATTAGGTTTAGAACATTTTCATTACCTCAAAAAGAAATACTGTATCCTTTGGTAACACTCCGTACTACCGCATTCCTCTGCTTCAGGGTCCTAAGCAACCACTAATCTAACTTCTGTCTCCATAGAGTCTCTGTCCTGGGCATTTTATATGAATAAAATAATAGAATATGCAATCTTTCAGGATTGGCTCCTTTCACTTGGTGTTAGGTTTTCAAGATTCATCCATGTCATAGTATGTATCAGCACTTTATTCCTTTTTATGGCTCAATTATATTTCATTGTATGGATTTAACACATTTCATTTGCCCATTTATCAGTTGATGGACATTTGGGTTATTTACACCTTTTGGTTATTATGAATAACACTGATGTAAACATTAATGGACAGTTTTTTTGTGTGTGTAGCAATGTGTTTTCATTTCTCTTGGGCGTACACCTAGAAGTGGAATTGCTGTGTTATATGGTAGCTCTATGTTCAATGGTTTGAGGAACTGCCAGAGTATTTTCCAAGGTGGTTGCATCATCTTAAATTTCTTCCAGTACTGTAGGAGGATTTCCTTTCCTCCATATCCTCACCAACTCTTATCATCTTATTTTTGTTACTCTATCCATCTTAATAAGCATAAGATGGTATCTCATGGTGGTTTTAATTTTTATTTTCCTGATGACTAATGATATCAAACAACTTTTCATGTGCTTATTAGTCATTTGTATATCTTCCTTGGAGAAATGTCTACTCATATCCTTTACCTATTTTTTTTTTTAAAGATTTTTATTTATTTATTTGACAGAGAGAGACACAGCGAGAGAGGGGAACACAAGCAGGGGGAGCAGGAGAGGGAGAAGCAGGCTTCCCGCTGACAGGGAGCCCGGTGTGGGGCTCGATCCCAGGACCCTGGGATCATGACCTGAGCTGAAGGCAGACGTTTAACGACTGAGCCACCCAGGCGCCCCATCCTTTACCTATTTTTAAATTCGATTATTTGACTTTTTATTGTTGTAAACATTCTCTTTTTTTTTATCATGTTATGTTAATCACCATACATTACATCATTAATTTTTGAGGTAGTGTTCCATGATTCATTGTTTGCGTATAACACCCAGTGCTCCATTCAGTACGTGCCCTCTTTAATACCCATCACCAGGCTAACCCATCCTCCCACCACCTCCCCTCTAGAACCCTCAGTTGGTTTCTCAGAGTCCATAGTCTGTCATCGTTCGTCTACATATTCTGGATACATGTTCTTTGTCAGATATATAATTTACATGTATTTTCTCCCATTTTGTCTGTTGCTTTTCACTTTCCTAAGGGTGTCTCTTGAAGCACAAAAGTTTCTAATTTTGATGAAATTATCCATATTGTTCAATTTATCCATATTTGTTGCTTGTATTTTAGGGTCATATATTAGAATTCTTGCCAAATCGAAAGCCACAGAAATTTACTCTTATGTCTTTTTTTTAAGATTCCAATGAGTAGAATCTTAGACCTTTTATTATTGCTCCAGAGGTCCCTGAGGCTCAGCCCATTTTTAAAATCTAATTTCTCTCATTTACATTGTATAATTTCCTTTCATCTATCTTCGAATTCAATAATTTTTTGCCTCTGTAATCTCCATTATGCTGCTGACTCCATCCAGTGATTTTTAAAAGAAATATTATGATATTTTGGTTTTGTCTTCTATCTTCTCTTTCCTTGCAGAACTTTCTTTTTTTTGTTTCAAGAATGCTTATATTAAAAAAAAAAAAGAATGCTTATATTGCCCATTAGACTACTTTTATGATGACAGCTTTAAAATCTTTGTCAGATAATTTCAACATCTTTGTGATCTTGCTGTTAGTGTCTGTGGATTGTCTTTGTTGTTATTTAATCTTGTGTTTTAGTGGGTTATCCTGCAAAATGGTGATGGGTGGTAAGGATCTAGGCACAGACTTTGCCAAGGAAATGTGGCATCTGGTCACAGCTGACAGGGATGGATCACAGGGCTCCACACACAGACTCAGCTGGGAAAGAATGATGCCTTGTAACCACAGAGCCATGATGGAAGAAGTCAGAATTCTGTCCAAGGACTGCACCAGGCCAGGGTGACTCTGGGTCACTCTGTTACTGCAGAGCAAAGATGAAGACAGGGGTCCACCTACAGATTTGGCCAGGAAAAGTGCCACAAGAATGATTTTTTTTTTCCCCCAGATAAAGTAGAGGGAGAAGTGGCATATCAGGTTGAAGGGACAGCAATGAATAAGGAAATGAGAGCCTCGGCATACATGATGTGTTCATGAAATCTTACATATTTTTTTTAAAAAAATATTTATTTGTCAGAGAGAGAGAAAGACAGAGAGAGCACAAGCAGGGGGAGTGGCAGGCAGAGGGAGAAGCAGGCTCCCCGCTGAGCAGGGAGCCCCATGCAGGACTCGATCCCAGGACCCTGGGATCATAACCTGAGCCGAAGGCAGACACTTAATGGACTGAGCCACCCAGGTGCCCTGAAATCTCAGGTACTCTAAATCTAATCTAATCTAATCTAATCTAATCTAATCTAATCTAATCTGGTTAGAAGTTAAATTTAGGGAGAGAAAGTGAGCAGGGTGAGGCTGAAAAGGTAAGTACGGGTAGATAGGGTGAGTAGCATACATGTAAGTCAGGGTCCTACTAGGAAGGCACAATCCAATTTGGTATAGTAGAATTAAAAAAAAACAAATGGACCTCAATGGATCAGATCTCCTTTTGTCCCTTCTTCTGCCCAAAGTCTTTGCTTTTTTCCCACGGAGAGATGTCATCTGTTTCTCTAACCCTTGGCACCTGGGGTGGCCTGAGACTTTGACACACGGCATGGGTTGAAGTGAAGCACCCAGACCTCCCAACCCAGGCCTTAGGTTCCCTCTGCTTGGGCCAGAGGGAAACAGTCAGCCATCCTGTAAAGGTGTCATATCCTGCTGGAGAGGGACATCCTGCAGGATCTAACACCACACGGAGAAAGGGGCCACAGGGAGGAAAACAGTTTTCACACATTCGAGTGAGTACAGAGGACATCATGAGAAGAGTGTCAACCATCCCAGCCAAATTCCAGCTGTTTGGTCCATTCCTGCTGAGGCTCCAGACATACACGAGAGGCCATTTGGCTCCTTGAGCTGCAATCCAGCCACCTCAGCTAACACTGGTGAAGGGATGAGCCATCATTATGGACTCCTGTGCAAATTTCAGAATGACAGGAATCATGAACAATAAATGGATGTTTTCAGCCACTATATTTGGGTGTTATATTACATGGCAAATAATAACTGAAACGCTTGGTAGGTGAGGAGAAGTCATGAAAGGAGCGATTTGTAAAAGTGTGGAAGGTGCTTAGGGAAACCACAAAGCAGGACATTATGTTCTGAGACTGGCCACAGCAGGGAACCCCTGTTCTTAGGCTTGAAGGAGCAAAAGCAAGGGAAGTTAGCACAATTCAAAAGAATCAGGTGTTGCAGAGAGCTCCTAAACAGGAATGTGGCCTTTGGGAGAGAAATATAGGCAACCAGGGGAATGATGTTCAGTCTCATTCTCCTCCTGCTTTCTGTATCCTGCCAATACTCTATCAGCTGAACCCGAGAAGAAGCCAGTGGGCCAGTGTCAGTTTGGTCATACTACTGACTTGAAACAAAAACATTAGCTCTTTACGTAAAGTAGCACAACAACAACTAAAAAAAAAAAAAAAAAGAGAGAGAGGAAGAGAAAACTAGTTAAGACTTAGCCTCTGCATTTCCCACTTCTGTGGCTGTTTTGGAGGCAGCCCAATATAGACAGGAGCAGCACCAGCTGCCTCTTTGATTTGGAGTTTCGGGTGTCACTGACAGTTCTAGATCCCCAAGCATTCAAGGTGACAAAAGATGATAAAACTGTTACAAAATATTTCATCACAGCAGAATTTCTACATTAAAATAAAGACTGAAAATAAGGTCAGAGGGAAGAGCTGACCTGCGTTGTGATTGCTGTTGAAACCTTAGCCGATCCTTTCTGGAACTCTGGGAAGCAGGTTGACAAGTGGCTCATTTGTTAGCCGAGCAAGGAAAGCCGTTTGCCTCTGGTGAGTTAATTAAATCATGTTTGGTTGGGGCAGCTGAAAAAATGTGTCCAGATTTTTTTCAAACAAACAATAGACAAACAAGCAAGGAGGACTTGTTTAAGATTGCTAACCTCATAAGAACAGTTGCTCAGTAAATTGACACACTGGGAGCAGTAACTATTGTCAATTAAAAAAAAAAAAAAGGCAAAACAAGTCTGAGTGGTTGGTTCTTCTGGATGAATCCACAGATGTTACTGATACTGCTCAGTTGTCACTGTTTATTAAAGGAGTCAAGGCTGAGTTTGAAGGCGCCAAAGAATGAGCATCTAGAAATCATCTGCATGGAACAATGATGGGCAAATATTTTCAAAGTTGAAAAAACACTCATTTGGTGCAACCTGAAGTGAAATCTGCTAACATGTGTCCCAATCGATGGTGATGAAATTGTGTGGACTAGGAAAAGGCTTCATTGGACAAAGTTACAAAGCTCGTGAACATGTACGGTGTTTACAGCCTGTGGTTATTTACTGACATATCCGCAGATACTTTGCAGGAAATATTTGAGTCTAGCATAGATTATTGAATAGTGGTGTCAATAGTGAAATCCAGCCACTTCCCTGAACTTACCCATTGTCTGTTCTGTGACTTTTTAGTCAGAAACCGTTGAGTACCTTGACAGGCCCTACCATCAATTCCAACACTCTGATGATGGCTTTGCAGTGGTCAAGGTTTATGGTGGATTTCTGAGCTTGGGGTCAAGATTGCAATGTTATCTGAACAAGAACTGCCCTCAACTGTTTATGTTCAGTAAATTAACTTTTGCTGCCTACTTGACCATGCTTCTTAATTAATTCGAACCTAAAATTGCAAGGCAAAACAGTGCTTATTTGTGAAAGTTAGACTGCAGTGAAGTCATTGTTTGAATCACAAGTAATATCAAGCTGTTTGATACATTTCTAGTGCTGTCAAAAGTTAAAACAAGTAGTGAGATACACAGATTTGCATAGAATATGTTTTCCAAGCTCGAACCAAAGTTCCAGCAGCATTTTTGACCTCAATGTAAGTGCAAAGGAAATTTCCATACTTCACAATCTACTTCAATGTGCAAGTAAGGACTTTTCACCTAACCTTCATTTGGAACTAATTGATATGCAATAGAATGACATGTAAAACACCGATATCAAGTAGAAATCAAATAGAATTCTATAAATGCCTCCATATTGATGAACATAGCCAATTAAATTCATACGCTTATGTCAGTATTTGGAAGTAAATATCTGCATGCAAAAACATTTTCAAAGATAAAATATGTAAAATCTCACAACTAAGTCCTCTGTATAGAATGAGAGAAGAATGGGCCTCTTTGTCAGCATCTTGCACAGCTGGGGAAGCCATGCACTCACTTATGGGCTCTCACTTTCCCTCCGGAAATCACGGGCTGACAAGCACTCTCTTGGCACTGAGCTGGGCTGCCTAGGGGAAGGGTGGCATGGGTAAATAAAAGCTGTTCTTCTACCCTCTCCAATGCATCCACTCAGATTGTTTTTTTTCCTCCAGTAGTGTGCTGGTACTTCTCTGCTGGTCTCTTGGTCTTACAAAAAGGTTCTTTCATCCATGCACGATTGTATTCTTTGGTGGAAAGGCAGTTAAAAAAAAAAACCAAAAAAGCAAAAAACAAACCTTCTATTCTGCCATTTTGATGACGTCACTCTTTGGGTGATCCAATTTCCCTTCTTAATTGAAGGTTCATGGTCTTCCATTATCCCTTTCTTCTGTGTATACTTCCTAAGGCCTCTGAAGCTGCTAGTTGGTTCCATAATTTTTAAAATCACCATTGTCATCATGGTGATTAGTACCACAATCACTTGGTCTCTAGACATCCTGTCCTTTACGCTCAGTCCCTTGTCACTGTGGAATGATTTCAGCTACTGTTTGTCACCACATGCTCAGATTTCAGTTTGACCTCAGCAAGAAAGTTATCTGTGCCTCCTCAAATATGTGGGCAACCCAGTCCTAAAACCCCAATCCCAGACATACATGAAGGTCTATTTCCTGAGGCTACTTGGGGACAATTCCTAAGGCACGAGTCATAGCCCTATCAGGAAAGAGAGGACACGCTCACTTTTAATTGGGTGACTTTAATAAAGGAGAATGATTTTTGAAGTAATGAGTAGGATTTAGAGAAACCAACAGGGACAGAGCACTTGCAGGGCTGACGTGTGAGGCATGACCGTGGTCCTTCGCTGTATGGCCACCTCATGCAACCCAGCTTGGAGGAGGCTGGGGAAGACAGGCCAAATTCCTTTTCCTCCTACCCTCTGCTTCCCTACAAATGTCTCTCTTCCCCCAATTGAATCAGTCCAACTAGAAGCCAGAAGGAATGGAAAGAGAGTGACGCAATCTGAGTGAGTCAGTACCCATGTAGCAAGATAGCAAGAGTGGAAATGGGACGTGGAGAGATAAATAGACGGTATCCAGCACAGCTTGAAAGTTGGATGTTTTCCGTCCTACTTTTGACAGAAAATCCAAGTTTTTTTGACACAAAATTTACCTCATAATAATAACCTTATGAAGTTTAAAAAACTATGCAGGAAGTTTTAGAATAAAAAGCCATCTCTCTCTCCTCACCAAACTCTCTGAAAAAGCATCACTCTACGAGTTCCTATAACTTCTTGTTTCTGATTCTTTCAATAATTTATTTGAACATGATAATGTACTGACCAAGCTAATCTGGATCATTCTCCTGATGCAATTGTATAAGGATGTGTATAAAATACCAGTATTTTCATATAGCTGAGATTAATGGGATGACACTAAATGTGTGTGTGCAGAGTGGGGGGAGTGTTAAATGTCAGAAATACACAGGAAATGTAAATTCTGAGAATTACATTTAAGTGCTGATGCTGTGGGGGGGTTTATAAGACTAAGTTAGGCATCTCTTTAGGAGGATGAGGTTTTAATGCTGTATATGGATAGACACTGTGACCTTCAGCCACTGTGAGGCAATAAGAGAGATATGGGACCACTTCATAGAGTCTGGGCTTTGAAAGAATTGCCCATTCCACAGAAGAGAATGAGAACTGCTCTGTTCACTGACACAGCAGGATAAGAGAGACTTCCCCTGTCTAAAAGGAAAAAGCAATCTCTCAATAGAAGAACCAAAGGATAAGTGTGGCCTCTACATTTATACAGACTGAGTGATATGGGAATCCCAGCTTGAGAAATTAGTGTAGAAATTGGTTCCAGACTAGTCAACCTCCTACAGAAAGCTAGCAAAAGCATAATTGTTCCTTTGGGACTTTTTGCAATAAGAGGTACATGAGCCACCTATCTAGGAAAAAAAAAAATTACTAAAGATTGGGTCAGGAGTAATAACTGCAAACTGCATGGGTGAATGATGTATCATAACATAGGCTCAATAGGGAGAAGACACAAAACAGGAGGATTAGAACACCGAGAAAATAAGAAAGAACACAATGAAAGAGTCTGTCTCTATTTGAGTGAGAGTAATTTTCCTGGATGTGTTCTTCCCAGGAGGTTTCTGCGGAGGTGAGCAAGATCAGCTTTCCACGCGCCCGAGTTCAAAGTTCTTTCTCCTGTTTGCTTAATCTAGGTATGGAGACCTCTCCACTTCTACCTCTCAAAATCTATTCTGCTTCTGAAGGATGTCTTCTGCCAGCCAGGAGCTCTGTTAGTTTCTTCGCAAGACACAGCCATCATGGGGCACAGCACAATTAACCTACTTTTTGAAGCCGTTCAAATATACTGTTATGTTTTTAGATCTGCCACCTTTGGCCACTGGATTCCACACACATGCCAGCAAATCCCTTTCACTTCCTCCCCGCATGGCAGTGGAAATTTGGTAACAATTTTTGGGCACTCCAGAAAACTCTTTTTCTTTCCTATCACTCCAGTGACATCAGTCTCATCATTATTTCTTGCCAGATTCGACCTTGCTTTTGGCAACACTTACACATAATTACACATAATTCAGAATCTGTGGGTTGTATTTCTTCTCTAGGTTCACTAAAAATGGTTTTTTCCCCCGCTTCTTACTTTATCTGATAACACTGACCTTCCTTAGGATCAAATTTATGGCTAAATGCCTATTTACCACCAGCCCTTTAAGGAAGTAAGCTCTAAATCTTGCTTCTGCAAATCAATCTTCATTTACCTGTATCTGTGATGATATGCACTTTGTGGAAAAGCAGAGAAGAATGGGAAGGGGAAAGAGATACCTAACACAGTTACGTAAATTATGTTCAAATAAAAACATTTTAATATGAAGTTATCTATCTGGTCAAAGGAGACTCAATCTTTCTCTTTCATTCCCTCATATTTTATCTATGAAATTATTAAAATTTTACTTCCCTTATTCACCTACTGGTCTGCTGTAAGGGAGGAGGAAAAAAAAAAGCTATGAGAATAAAGCATAATAATCAGGCTGCAAGCATGCTAAAACTGTACTCTCTGCTTCAGATAAGTGACTCTGGAAGAAGCCCATCGCTTAGGACCACAGAGATACTTCCAGGTTTCTTAGACTGAGGATAGCTTTTGCTGACTGTGTCAGAAAATGGAAAAGGCAGTTTAACATATCAATTTTATCAACTGACAATTTATAAAACCACACACTGACAGGAAACAAGTCAAACCCAATGAAACTTCTATATCTATGGTTATCCAGGCAAGATAATTATCAGCTTGGGGAAAGAAGACTTTTGCATCACTACGTATTGTTATAACTTTTTATTTTTTTCAGGCAAAGAGATTTCTGAAAAATCTCAATGCAGTTTGATAAAGAAAGAATCAAAAGGAGTAATTGCATTATTGATTAGCTCTTACTAAGAATGTAGTTTGCAAAGTTACTTAAGATTTTGGAGGTAGAGAATCTTACTTTCATGACAAGGTGAAGAACAAGACAGTCCTAAGGATTTGAGCTTTTGTAGAGAAAGGATTTGATTTTTAAAAATCAGGGTGATCAAAGGATCTGGCAGTTTGGAATGCAATACATTTTTCATGAAGATGCAACATAATTTAAAATGAGAAATTTAGAAGGATATTAGAATAGAGCAAACTATTCAGTATTCAGGAAAAAATGAAAATAAGAAAGTCTTTAAATAAATAAGATATTTAAGGTTTAACAGAGAGTAAATTAAATGGTAGATGAATAAAGTAAAGAAACGCAGAGTGACACAAGGAAGATAAGTCAGGAAAGTATGTTGATGAGAACATGTTTTGTTATATTAAGTGACTGTACTCTGTCTTTTAAAAATAACTTTAGCATATAGCTTCAGAGAATGTCAAGCTGAATGTTTCTGTGTTATGTAGAAAGAACTGTTGTTTCATAATGCAAGCATGTTAATGGATAACTTTCTGCTCAATCTGGATATATTTTATAGGAAATCACACTGAGGTCTCAATACTTGTGTAGGCTGCAAAACATTCCTTGTGATGCCATGTGAAACCTTCAGAGTATAATATATTGTAACTATGATAATATTTTCCATAAAAATTAGTGATGTAGTGGTTGACTTTTATCATACTTTATACCCTATTATAGGAATGACTTCTGTAACATGAGTCTGCTTCCACTAATATCAAAGAAAGATGAAAAGAATGTGCCGTTCCAATTGTGCATCTCCAAGATTTCTTCCAATGATAGATCTCAGGGACAAAATACCACTAACTAAGCAGTTCTCCCTAAAACAAACAAACAAACCCCAAAAGCACACTGAATTCTAGGGAAAGAAATGCCTTAGCATGATCTTAGGAAGCTGAGCCAGGTGAGGGAAATTATATACATCAAGTTCAAAATACGATTAACTTCTTTAAATGAAATTCCTGTGCTTGCTCTGGAAAAGACATATACCTGTCAATTCAGCAAAGAAATTGTTGCACAACAAAAGGAAATTATTTGCATTTAAAAAAAACAGTTATGAGCAGTATCACCAACATATTTGATTTCACAATTGGGTACGAATGCATATTCTACCAGAGCAATAAGGAAAAAAATAAAATAAAAGTTTTCCTAAACTTTTAATGCAAAAATTTGGCTTGATGAGAAATAATATATTTCTGGATTCAGGCACTAACAAATGATTTGTTAAAATTTATGTACATTTGTGCCACACTCCATTCCTAATGAATGCAGTCTAAATTTAAGATCTGCTTGTCCAGCGTTATCTCATTTACTGTGTTTTCTGCCCAATCTACACTTTCTTAGAGCTCATCCTGCATTCTGCTGTCTCCGTGAATCTGCTCACATGGTCCCTCTACCTGGAATGCTCACCCCTCCTTCACTGCTCTGCCAGTTAGCATGCAACTCACACCCCATGGTCCACTTAGTGGCAATCTCATTTTCCCCTGGACATCCTTCTGGATAATTCCTGGAAGTAAATACTTTCTTTTATTTCTGAACTCCCGCCACACTTCATTTATACCTGCCAGAATATATAATACATCTTACCTTCTTCCATAGGATTTTATGGACATCTCTTATTTCCCACTCTAGTGGTAAGATATTTCATGGCAAGCATCTAGCCTTCATCATATCTGCCCTATAGTCATGTAGAGAAGAGATCACATCATACAGAGGAGAGGGCACTCAATAGATGACTACTGAATTGGGGAAGGTTACATACACTATCAAGAATAGAATTGCTACAGACATCTGCATACATATACTCCCATCCCAGAACTATGTTTCCATAACACAGGTCTTTGGTTTTGGTTGATTAATAAGAAAATATAGAAACTTCATAAATATTTAGGTGGAGCGACGCTTTTTGCTGCCACAAATCGAAGAATCACTTATGCTTCTTTATCCAGAATGGTGAAAGCTATAGTCTCTCTTTTTTTCTAAATGTTCTGAAGAAATCACCTGGAGAATATAGGATTTTCATAGTCTGGAGCTTTAAATATTTATTTATTTATTTTAGAGAGGGAGAGAAGAGTGTGAGCAGGGGGAAGGGGCAGAGAGCGAGAGAATCTCAAGCAGACTCCCTACTGAGTGCGGAGCCTGATGTGGGGCTCGATCTCACAACCCCGAGATCATGAACTAAACCAAGTTCAAGAATCAGATGCTCAACTGACCGAGCCACCCAGCACCCCACAGTCTGGAAGTTTAAAGAGATTGAGTCAATTTGAGGAAATAAAAATCATTGAGAGTTCGTATTTTAACAGCATTTACCCACTTCATTAGTGTATCATTTTCTCAACATTAAATTTAATAAGCAGAGAGGAAAGCAGAGCACTCTACATACAGATTATGAACTAGAACAACAGAAAGGAAATAGAAAAAAGGGGGAGTGGAGAATAAATAAAGAGGTCACCAATGAAATATATAAAATGTGACATATCTTGGGTGGAGACTGAGATATCAGATTATAAAATAAACAGAATTAACAGCCACTCTAGAGATAGTCTCCTTTCAAACTTTTGAACTGTTTTCTCATAGTAAAATGGATCCCTTAATTGCCAGGAGATAACAACAATTATGAATATTTTAGAATTATCTTATTAACAATGAACACTCACATGAAGTAAATGCAAGGCCAACAGAAAAGTCCCCGAGGTTTTGCTTTCTTGTCTTTTGATAAAATCAGATTGTTCTGAATCATGCGAGGCACCTGACACATTACACATCAACTGGGTCTTGATGCGATAAAAAGAACTCTTATTCATTTGTTTAAATGCAGAGAGAAGGGAAACATTGAAATTCTAGGGTGTGAGGAATGCTGGAAAGGAAGGATTTCTTTTTCTTTCTTTTGTCTTTATTTTGGAAGGGTGGTATACTTAGCAAACAATAAAAAAAAAAGTGCCTTATGGGAATCTGAGTGAAATACATTATTAGTGACCCTAAAACTCCCTTAGTGGATTTACTCCATTCGATTGTAAAATCGAGCTCCTGTTTCAAGGTGGCTAGCAGTACACCTGAGCATTAGGCTCGGGTCTGATAAGGGTCAGGTTCTCATGGAGCCCACTTATCTCCCCTCTTCCTTCTTTCCAAGTTTCCCCTTCTGAGAATGCTCACACCTTCCACACGTGAAGGGGGTGTAGCTCCCACTGATACAGTTTGGGTCCCTGTGATACTGTGATTTATAATAAGAAATATGTTTGGTCTTCATCCTTGTCTCTGGCACAGACCTTCTAAAACCCATGGAATTTCCTAAGTGGTGGGAGCTACTCTTTTATACATTAATGAGGTGACTTTTGGACCCCATCTAAGGAGGGAGCTGGTTGCCAGGAGAACCAACCATATGATTAGAAGGTTGGAACTTTTAGTCCCAGGAGAGCAGAGAGGTTGGAGGTTGACTCAGTTGCCAATGGCCAGTGATTTGAAAAATTACAACTATGTAATGGAGCCTCCAAAAAAGGATGGAGAGCTTTGAGTTGGTGAACACGTCGGGATTCAGGGAGAGTGGCGTACTCAGAGAGCATGGAAAGTCTGCGTCCTTCCCCACACCTGGCCCTATGCATCTCTTCCATCTGGCTGTTCCTGAGTTATATTCTTTCATAAGAAGCTGGGAATATAGTAAGTAAAATGTGTCTCTGAGCTCTGTGAGCTGCTCTAGCAAGTTAATGGAACGCAAGGAAGGGGTTGGAAGAACTTCTCTGACTTTATAGCCAGTTGGTCAGAAGTAGCAGTTGACAGCCTGGACTTGTGACTGGCACCTGAAGTGTGTGGGGGTCCATCTTGTGGGACTGAAATTTTCAACTGCAGGATCTGGTGCTATCTCTGGGTAGGCAGTACCAGAATTGAATTGAATGGTAGGACACCCAGGGGCTGTCTGCGAATTGCTTTGAAGGTGCAGGGAAACCTCCCACCCCCCCCCACACGTCGGAATTGGGTCTCAGATCCCTTACTGACCTTTGGTAGTGGACTCACTAGAACAAACAGCACAGGAACCTCATGGTTCATGTAACCAGATACAACTCAAGAGATGTATTGCCTAAGATTTCTGCATTAGATTGGTATGAAATTTCACATTAAAATTATTTTTATAGCTAAAATTATTGAGGAAAGCCATTAATCAACTGACTATCAGAATTATGCCCCTTGACATTTTATCATTTTTACTTTTTGATGCATTTTAGCACACCTTTGTCATTTAATAATCATTAAACCCTGACGGGGTACTGACATTCATCTTTTGCGGATTAGAAAATTGAGCTTTACAGAAGATTAATGACTATCTCAAAGAAACAAATGGAATTAGTTTATCAGGAATCAGCCACCATTCCAACTCAGGGGTCTTGATCTGGGTTTTTTTCCTACTACATTACAGCTATATCCTTAGGAGTTATTCAGTTAATATAGCCAAAGAAAATATGAAACTCAGGTAATTTTGTGGGTACTTTGAATTAATAAGGGAACTTATTATTATCTTTATAGAATTAAAAAATACTAACAGGTGTAGAATCCACTAGAAAGAAAATGGAATAATTTTTATGCAAGGTGTTAATATGTTATAACATTCCATGGCAATAGGAAGTTGAGGCTCCTATCCTCATTTTACAGGTAAGAAAACATAACTGAAAGGTTAATTAATTTGCAAAGATCACATCATTAGCAACCATGCGAGGCACACTGGCTCCAAAATTTGTTTCAAAATACCTTGCTTAAGTAGGCTTCTCTTTCCCATTTTTCTCCAGGTAACTCCGGTGCAAATTTCCCCTCATTTATGGCCCTCCAGAAAATGCCCTTTGGCTCTCTAGAGCCCCAGTGCAGAAGGCAGTTACAGACACTCTGAGGAGGCTTGCTTGCTGGAAGAGAGGTCTCCTTTCTCTCCTGCACCCGCTAGTCCATTTATTTCTTTCCAATATAGAATCTAAAGGAGCTTTTAAGACAAAGTTCCATAGGCTGAATCAGGCTAGGCATGATGAATGGGTTATTTCCTTTATTACGAGAAAGAAGGTTTGGAAGTAGTTAAAAGAAGGTCAATAGAACCAGACAGAAAAGAAGTGTGGTTTGAAACACCGCTAGGAGCTTCCTGGGAAATTTCTGAGATGGAGACAGAGGATATTTAGACTTAAGTTTATTTGCTTGGGTTTGTTGAGAAGAGATGATAAAAGAGAAGGTTAACAGCATGGAGGGCCTACTAAATGCTATCATTGAACAAATGCACCCTAAGTGACATTTAAAAACTTGATTAAAATTAAAGATTCCAGCAATTTTAGGGAAAATCTTTCCCTAACAACAGCAGGCCGATTATATGTTCTTAGACAAAAGATGAGTTATCCTTGGCAAGATTTTACAGGGTAACAAAGAAATATGAAATACATTGATTTAAGAAAGAAAATAAATGTGCTCCAACATTTAGATTTGCCTTTCTCAGGGATTATTTCTCCTTATTTTTTTTAATGTGTCTGTTGATAGCTAATGGTTAAATAGAAGCACTGAGATGTCCCTCAGGATAGTTTGTTCTCTTAAAAGAAAAATATATTTGTCAGCCATAGAGATCATCTCTAACTCTCCATTCAAGTTAGAATATTAGATCCATGCTAAGGTTTTTCTCTGACAGGAATGCAGTATGACAATTCTTTCACATTATCAGGAGACAGACACAAAGCACACTGAAAGCCCAGAGAAACAATCATTAGCATTCGAGTGCATTAACTGAGCATTCTTGGGAGTTAAATGGCATCAAGATGAGTTTCTAAAGAAGAGACATGGACCTAAAGCGGTTATAAGTTTATGTCTGCAGAGCATATTGTCAATGGCATATTGTCATCCATTGTTCTTTGTGTGTGTCCAGGATGCCCCAAATACTACATACTAATTTTGGACCTAGCTCAATGCAACTGCAAATGTTAAGCGTTGAACACGTACCAACAGCTTTATACAGAAATCAATGTGCTTTCCACAGAAAATACCAATTAACCAAGTATTTCGGAGAAATTTATATTCTTTTGCAGGTTTCTTCATTATTTATTAAATCTCCTGTCTTAGCCAGAAGAAAAGTGACTAGGAGTTCAGAGAACTATAATTTCAGGGTTTTCCTTGAGGGACAAAAAAGGAGACTGAAAAGCAACAGAGCTTAAACAAAAAAATAAAATAATTTCATGTGCAAGGTAAAACTCAGTTTTCCCTAGAAAATGTCAGGGGAAGGAGACAGATGAGAAAGGAGAGGAAAGCAGGGAGAGACCAAGCAGTAAAGAACATGGGGGGAGGCAGATTAGAAGCAAGAGACATGGAGAGAGGGGAAGCCAAATTAAAAAGCACAGAAAGACTCAGAAGTGTGTTGTATCTAACATGAAGCCTGGTCCACCATCTTCCTCATTAGATCATATATTATCATTTCTTTCTTTCCCACTGGAGTCACTACCTAGAGCCTGGCTCTTCTGGGGTGAACAGCAAACAGACCCCCATTGTGTCATTTTGCTGGGACCCTGGTCACACTCTCTTCCTACAAAGTTAAACTATAGAATCCATTTCCCAGATGGAATGAAGCTACCATACATTTTCATACACAACATTCAAGGAAGGGAAGGGTTTTATAAAGAAGTAATCAACACAGAGATCAAATAATTCAAGAAGAAAAATAATAAATATTTACTGAATTTTATAAATGATTAATTATTGAAAAATTTTACCAAAGTAGTTTTAGTGGACGTGGTGGGTTTATAAACCTCAGTTAGTGAATTGAAGAGGTATTAAAATTGTGTAGACTGAAAAAATAAATAGCATTAAAAAGCAATAAGGGAAACCAGAAATATATTTTGTCACAAAATGCGTAAGCAAAGAACAAATTGAAAGTAGCATCCATATGGCTTCCATGACTAGGTGAGGTAGGAAAGGAAGAGAATTTTTAAATTTTTTGAAGAAGAATTAGGAAAAATCCAGAAGCTCAAAGTTTTAAAAGATGAGATTCTGGGGGCACCTGGGTGGCTCAGTCGTTAAGCGTCTGCCTTCAGCTCAGGTCATGATCCCAGGGTCCTGGGATTGAGCCCCACATCGGGCTCCCTGCTCCGTGGGAAGCCGGCTTCTCCCTCTCCCACTCCCTCTGCTTGTGTTCCCTCTCTCACTGTCTCTCTGTCAAATAAATAAATAAAATCTTAAAAAAAAAAAAAAAAAGATGAGATTCTGAAAATCAAAAGCCATTTGTTAAAAAAATAAATAAATAAAAAAGCTATTTGTATCTGTTGATCACTAGGAGATGGCCTTTGTTAAGACTGTAATCAGGGGCGCCTGGGTGACTCAGTCAGTTAAGCATCTGCCTTTGGCTCAGGTCATGATCCCAGGTCCCTGGGATCAGGTCCTGCATGGGGTCCTTGTTCAGTGGGGAGCCTCCTTCTCCCTCTGCCTGCCACTCTCCCTGCTAGTGCACTCTCTCTCTCTAACAAATAAATAAATAAAATATTAAAAAAAAAAAAAAAGACTGAAATCAGGGGTGCCTGGGTGTCTCAGGTGGTTAAGTGTCTGATTTTTTTTATTTTTAAGATTTTATTTATTTATTCCAGAGAGAGAGAAAGAGAGAGAGGGAGAACAAGTGAAACAAGCAGGGGTAAGGGCAGAGCGAGAGGGAGAAACAGACCCCCTGCTGAGCATGGAGCCCAAAGCGGGGCTCCATCTCATGACCCTGAGATCATGACCTGAGCTGAAACAAAGAGTCGGGTACTCAACAAAATGTGCCACCCAGGCACCCCAAGTGTTTGATTCTTGATTTTGGCTCAGGTCATGATCTCAGGGTCATGATCTCAGGTTTGTAAGAAATCGAGTCCCGAGTCAGGCTCTGTGCTGGGTGTGGAGCCTGCTAAAGATTCTCTCCCTCTCCCTCTGCCACTCACCCCATCTCTCTCTTTCTCTCTCTCTCTCTCTCTCTCTCTCACACATACACACAGACTGAAATCAGACTATAAATGGGACACCATATAGGTCTAAGAAAGACCTAACATATATTTATCAAGATGTTATTAATCTAATTAACATGAATTTTAAAAATAAGGTTTTTGATTTGCTCAGATGCAATAATTTCATGAACCTCTGTTGGTTCTACATACTTCTATGCTAAACAACCTTTATGATAACATTGGGCAATTTTATATTCAGAGAAAATGTAGGTCACACTTCATCTGTATGTGCGTGACTGTGTTCTTCTGCAGCGCGTATGGCACGCGCTCTTCCCTAATGGGCTATCAACTTCATATTCAATCTAGGTAGATTTTATTTTCAGCATCTATAGATGGCCTCAGCTCTAATTTCCTATTTTTTTTTCAAAAGGAAACAGAAGTAAGTATTGCATTCTCAATATACCCTACATTTTGATCAAAATGTTTCAACCCCAGAAACTGAATATATAGAAAACAGCCAGTCCATGACAACACATCTCTGTTTCAGATAAGAAACACAGGAGACCAAATCACAACCTTTGCTGCAATCATCCCTGAATGGTCAAGACTCAGTCAATGACTACCAAGTTCTGTGGGGTTTTTTTGTCCTTTTTCCAACTTAGGACAGTGATGTTCCCCAAACCAACTACATACGCTGCCCCACTTCTGGTTAGCCCACATGCTCCCCATATCAACAGCTTCTGGTCAGGGAACACCTAAAGCCTACTGACCCTTCTTATTCCCTCCCCTGCCTGCCTTTGAGTCTTTGCCAAACACAGCAATGGTGGCTGACTCCCTTGCTGTGGCAAACTTCTAAATAGCAGACTCTGTTTTAGGTTGGGTGGTCTTCATTTATTTCCGTAAACCCATCATTCTTTTTTTTTATGTTATGTTAATCCCCATACATTACATCATTAGTTTTTGATGTAGTGTTCCATGATTCATTGTTTGTGCATAACACCCAGTGCTCCATGCAGAACGTGCCCTCTTTAATACCCATCACCAGGCTAACCCATCCCCCCACCTCCCTCCCCTCTAGAACTCTCAGTTTGTTTTTCAGAGTCCATAGTGCCTCATGGCTCATCTCCCCTTCTGATTCCCCCCCTTCATTCTTCCCCTCCTGCTATCTTCTTCATCTTCTTTTTTTTTAAACATATAATGTATTATTTGCTTCAGAGGTACAGATCTGTGATTCAACAGTCTTGCACACTTCACAGCGCTCACCATAGCACCTACCCTCCCCAATGTCTACCACCCAGTCACCCCATCCCTACCCCCCCACTCCAGCAACCCTCTGTTTGTTTCCTGAGATTAAGAATTCCTCATATCAGTGAGGTCATATGATACATGTCTTTCTCTGACTGACTTATTTCACTCAGCATAACACTCTCCAGTTCTATCCACGTAGTTGCAAATGGCAAGATTTCATTCTTTTTGATGGCTGCATAATATTCCATTGTATATATATACCACATCTTCTTTATCCATTCATCTATCAATGGACATCTTGGCTCTTTCCACAGTTTGGCTATTGTGGACATTGCTGCTATAAACATTGGGGTGCACGTACCCGTTCGGATCCCTACATTTGTATCTTTGGGGTAAATACCCAGTAGTGCAATTGCTGGATCGTATTAAACCCATCATTCTTAAGGACAGCTAAAAAAACCAAAAACCAAAAAATCAAAAACCCCAAAACCTTGTGTTGGAAGGAGAGTGCTTCCTTTCGCTGGTTTCTGTAGGTAAGGACATCCCACTATATCTTTGCTTTTCCTTTCTCCAACCTGTGGAGAAGAAATGAATGATCTGATTGGTGAGCAAGAAGAATTAGTACCACTTGCCTGTTTAAGTGGATTTAAGCATTCAAAAGTCCTAAGCATGAGGGTTTGAGAATGTTTCTTCTTTCTATATGTCGAATTCTATACTGACCTGGGTATAAATATGCCTGTAAACTCATTTTTTTTTTTTTGGTCCAAGCTCTTAGGGAGTGTTACTTGGAGGGTAAGACTATGTATTTGAACCTAACTTTATCAGCAATTAAGATGAAATCTGGGCTTCAATCTGCCTAATTATTCATTTGGATGCAGAGAACATTTTGAGACTCTCCCAAGCACCACTACCAACAGGTTCCCCGTCACCCCCACCAACTTTGTCTTTTTTTTCTTCCTGACTTCAAGATAAAGAGGACCTTATCCTTCTCTGCTTCACAGAACAAAAATCCCTGAGAATTATAAGTCCCTAGGATCCTAAGAAAATGAAGTTTTGTAGAAGTTCCGTTGTTTCCTTTCCAAATGCTTTTTTTTTTTTTAAATGCAGTCTCACCCCCCCTTTTTTTGTATTTTACAAATTTATAATTTTTGCACTTTCAGTGCGTGGGTGTGTGCAAATAAGCCTAATGTGCTTCTGTTAATTTTCACACTGTTTTATGCTGTGTTCCTGCTGGGCTGCTAAAATCAACTTGAAAAAAATGTCATTACTGTTACCTGGGTATTAGAAAAATTATTAGTTTTCATTCTCATATGAAAGAAAAAACCAGATCATTTGACCAAACAATAAAATATCTTGTATGATATTATTTTACTTTAGACCACTGGGTTGACTTGTATGACATAGGAATATCTAGCCTGTGATTCAAATTTTGCTCCAGGAACAGATGTGGGGGTCTAGGTGTGTTGATGAAAATGCCAAGCCCATGACAAATACATCTTCCTAAGAGAACAGATTTATTTACTTTGTCTAATATTTGAAAACATTTTTATTCTTTCTCATATTTAACTCCTTTAATATTTATACAAGAATGATTTAGTCAATTTCTCAAAGTGTATCTTATGATACATGGGAAGATGAAGCAAATGACAAAGGTAAGATGTTCTATTTCCACATCAGGCTAACTTAGGACTTAGGTCCTTAAGTAAGAGATACTACAAATGATTCCAAAGTTGTGAGTGACTTTTCTGTTGGGATATGGCTGTATATTCTGAATGCTCTTGCATTTGTTTTCCAGGAAAGCAAGTAAGAAATAAGAAATAAGAATAGGGGAAAAAAACCTTCAAACTAAATTTTTGGTATAACTACAAATTCCAGAAAAGATGTGAGTACTGCTAAAATCTTCTGAGACCAGAGAACTCCAAATGAGAAGCAATGATGTTCCTGCCAAGAAGAGCTAGGAGAGAAAGGGGCCTATAGGTGGTAGATTTGTTTGTTTGCATTAGTGTAACAAAGGTTTAAATAATAATTATGGTCCAAGCATTGCTTGGAGTGCTTTATGAATATTAACTCATGTAAGCCTCATAACAACCCCAGGAGCAACTATCATTACTCATATATTAGAGGTGAACAAAAATGAAATGATGTGTGGAGAGTTAGTGGCCATCACAAAAATTGATAATGATATTCTTTCTAAATGGGAGGGATAGTGGGCAAAGCCAATAGGCTAGGCAAATAGAAAATGCACAGAAGTACTGTATGCTGGCTAATTGAATGTAATTAAAAATTAAAAAAAATAAATTTGGGAATGTATTTTACATATTGTCTTTCAGGTTGAAATGAATGATCTACTTATAGATATTCAGAAGTACAATAAAGTATAAACTTTCAAATTAAAAAAGAAAAAGAAGTACACAGAGGAATGCCGGGTTGATGCTCTGGACTGAATGTTTATGTCCTCCCAAAATTCATAGGTTGAAATCTTAATCCTCGGTGTGATGGTATTTGGAGGTGAGGCCTTTGGAAAATGATGACATCATGAGGGCAGAACCTTGGTGAATGGGGTTAGTACTCTTATAAAAGAGAATCCAGAAAGCCCCCACATGCCTTCTGCCATGACAGGGCACAGCAAGAAGACAGGTGTCTACAAACCAGGTAGTAGGCTTACCAGACACCGAATCTTCAGGTGCCTTGACTTTGGATTTCCCAGCTTACAGAACAGTGAAAAATAAACGCATGTGGTTTAAGCCACCTAGTTTATGGTATTTTTGTTATACCAGCCTGAACAAACTAGAACAGTTGGTATCTTTCAGAATGTGTGGCACAAAATACACTTTCTAAAGATAAAGAAATTGCCTAGAAAAGCAGTGACCATGTTCCTTGGTGGCAGTGGCTATTAAAGCAAAGTGTCTGTACCAGCTGTTAAAGTGTTTTTGAGTCAGGTATGTTATGATTCCGAAGAAATGAAGCTATACGAAGTGGGTACATAATGAGGGAAGAGCGTCTTGCTGTAGCAAGAAAGTAAGGTGCCCTTAAACTATACAGAGAATATTCTGAACCCTTTCTCTTCCGGAGGAATAAAATGTTAATAGTTTTCTGAATATCCGACTCACTCAGAATTGAGCAGTAAAACAAGAATAAGTAGAGAACAATAGAAATATGTAATAACAGAAAAGTAAAATGAAGCACAAAAAATTCCTATGCATAAAGAAAATTCACCAAAGAATTAGACACAAAACAGATGAAAAGTGTCACCCAAATCTCCAACATGAAAAAAGAACAACTTTAATGAAGCAATCAAATGTATATATCAGAATAAAAGGGAGAGATAACCAGACAAAAAGAGAAAATAGAGAAAAGAAAAAGGCAATCTGAACTCAGAAAAAAAAAAATACAGGGGTGCCTGAGTAGCTCAGTGTGTTAAGCATCCAACTCTTGATTTCAGCTCATGTCATGAACTCAGGGTCATGAGATTGAGGTCCATGTTGGGCTCCACGCTCAGCATGGAGTCTGCTTGAGATTCTCTCCCTTTCCTTCTGCTCACCGCCCCGCCTCCCATACTTTCTCTAAATAAATAAACAAAAAATAAATTAAATTAAAAAAAAGACAAACCCAGTTTATGAATAAAGACAAAATAAAAGGGAGCACAGGGTAGAATGGACACCAGGTATTTGCATAATAGAGAAAAGGAACAACAACAACAAAATCATAATGAAAAACAAAAAGACTAGAAAAAATGAATTATCCATAACCAGCACCCAAAGGAGAAAATCCATCCTCTGGACTCCAAAAACAGAATAGAACAAATACTTAAAATACAAGTAAAAAAAAAAAAATCTTTCCTGAAGTAATAGAAGGTTAAAACTACATGTTGAAAGAATACACTGTGTGCCAGGGAAAATTGATCCAAAGCAATCAATAAAAAAGTATATTCTAATATATGTTGAAACTCTAAAGTTAAAAATGTATTAAGAAGCCAAATATATCAAATCTCTTATAAGTAAAATAAAATCATGTTGCTATATAACCACCTCAAATAAAATGCAATGCCAGACACTGCTGGAGCAGAACCACAAGAAACTCAAAGAAAGAAATGGTGAGTCCAAGATTTGTATATCCAGACAAATTTAAATTTAAATTTAAATTCAAATTTAAATCATACTCTCAAACCGATTCAAATTTTAATAACTCTAAATATTTTTCCCAATGATAATTGTGAGCAAATATTAGAGGATAAACTCAAACCAATCAAGAACTGACTGAGAGAATAACAGCAAAGGCTCAGCAGTACGGAGCAAATATATTTTATTGTAGATCCAACAGAAAAATAAAAGCAAGAGCAGAATTATTAGAATGAAAAATCAATGTTATAAAAATAAAAATATAAAAATAATACAATTAACAAAAATAGGGGACAGAAGATAAAAATTAATATAAGTCCACTATTGCCTCATCACTAGTAACTGCACTTAAAATATTTTAACTTCTTCAATGGTATACTCTACTTTTCTACCAGTTACTGAAAAAAAGAGTATTGAAATCACTACCCATGAGGGTAGATTTACCCTTCTCCTTTTAGTTCTGCCAGTTTTTCCTTCATGTGTTTTTTAAACGTATGTTATTAGGTGCATACAAATTCAGTATTGCTATGACTGCTTGATAGATAAACCTTTTTGTCATTGTTAAATATCCCTCTTTATCAATAGTGATACCTCTAAGCTCTCAGTTCACTTTTTCACGTAATAGTAGAGTCACTCCAGGTTTTTTATGGCTTACATAATGTATCTTTCTCCATTCTTTCACTTATATCTGCAGTTTTATATATAAAATATATCTCTTGTAAGCAGTAGAGTTGAGTCTTGCTTATTCAGTGAATATGGTAAATCCTTCCTTTTAATTCAAGAGTCTACTTATATTTAATATAATTATTGATGTGTTAATTTAATAAAACATAATATCACTTTTTGCTATTCTTTTTGTTTCCAATTTTTTTTTAAGATTTTATTTATTTGAGAGAGAGAGAGATAGAGATAGTGAGAGAGCACACAAGCAGGGGGAGGGGCAGAGAAGCAGGCTCCCCCCTGAGCAGGGAGCTGATATGGATGGGGCTCTATCCCAGGACTATGGGATCATGACTTGAAAGGAAGGCAGACCCTTAACTGACTGAGCCACCCAGATGCCCTGTTTCCAATGTTTTTGTTTCCTCTGTCATCCTCGCTGGAGTTTTTTTGTTTTGTTTTGTTTTGTTTTTTTATTAACTAGGTATTTATTAATATTCCATTTTATTTCCTCTTTAAAAATATTTACTTTTTGTTTGTCTTTACACCTTTATTTTTCAGTGTTTTCTTAAGAGCTTATTATATGAATCTTTAACCTATTATCATCCATTCCCAAATAATATTATATCACTTTTAGTAAAATTTGAGAGTGTTAACAGTTTACTTCCATTGACTCCCTCTGTCTTTAATGCCATAGTAGCCCATTTCAATTTCCTATGTCATAAATCATTTTATGACATCGTTTATATTATTGTTTTAATTCAAACATCATTCATCATTTAAAGGTATTAACAAATGAGAAAAGAATCTTTCATATTTATTATTTCCAGTGTTCTTTGGACCTTTCTGTAGATCTAAGTGTCAGTATAATATATTCTCTCCACCTGAGAAATTTCCTTTGGTATTTCTGTAAGAGGAGGTCTATTGAGCTTTGATTCTTTCAGCTTTTGTTTAGCTTAAAATGTCTTTATTTTGCCTTCATTTTTGAAACTGAATTCTAGGCTCAGAAATTTATTTTTTCTTGCAGTATTTTAAACATGCCAATCCACTGCGATAGGAAGACAAAGGTAATTTGTACCATTGTTCTGCTGTATGTAATGTGCCCTTCTTCCCCAACTACTTTTAATATATTTATGCTAAACTTGGTTTCAGCAATTTGACTAAGCAGTGCTTATATGGTGTTTTTTGTTTTTGTTTTGTATTAATCTCTCTCGGTTTTACTGAGATCCTTTATATGTGGGTTACAGGTTTGTTTGTTTTTTTCCTTTAAATCTGGTTTGGAAAATGCTTTCCTGTTATATCATCAAATATAATTTCCTGTTGAAATCTCTGCATCTCTTCCTCTGGGACTTGCACTGCATGTAGCTTAGACTACTTAATATTGAATCATAGTTTGCGGATATACTGGTCATTTATTAGGCATATTTTTCTTTGTGCTTCAATTCTGTATATTTTCCTATTACTTTAGATTCCAAGTCACAGAACTTTTCAGTGTCCGATCTGATGTTAACTACATTCAGTATTTTTTCTTTTTAGATTTTATATATTTTTTACATTCTAAAATTTATGTTTTAGATTGTTTTATCTTTTCCATTTGTCTCCTGAGATTTTGAGACACCATCAGTTCACTCATTTTGTGCATGTTTTCATTATCATTGTTAAACGTATCTATGATTGTTTAAAGTCCTTACAAGCTAATTCTAACATCTATATCATCACTAGTTCTGTTTGTTGACTTTTTTCCCTTGATTATGGGTTATGTATTTTTAAATTTATTTTCATGTGCAGCAATTTTGTATTTTATGCTGAATATTCTTGATACTTGGATGATAGTTTAAATTTTGTTGTCTCCTTTTAAGTAATATTGAAATTGTTCTGTAAAATGGTTTACTGGTTGAAAAGTTTGATCCCTTTCAGGATTGTTTGAAATTTTGACGTGTCATGTCTACCTTAACTCTTACTTTTGGCTAGAATGCAACCATACTCCTAACATGTGACATTTCTGGGTTCTCAACTGAATACCTGGCCAAAGTCTTATTATTCAGCCAAAATGTTAAGGGTCTTACTTACAGATTTTTGTATTTCTACATCTCAAGTACTATGTCCCTTGAGATTCAGCTGCCTCAGTAAGCCCATTTAATATCTACTATGTGCTTTGTCAGCTCAGTGAAGTTGCTACATTCTACTCAGGCTCCACCTTCCCGATCTGTGATCTGGGAAGTACATTTAAGCAGAAAGCCAGAACAATCACAGGGCTCCACCTTGTGTCTCTTACCTCAGGAATTACAGTCATATGTTTTACATATATTGTTTAGATTTTTAGCATTTATGGCAGAAGGTTAGTCTAGCGCAAGTTCTTTCATTATTAGCTAGAAACAGAGTTTCTTAATTTGTTATTTTTTCATATCCAGTCTTCCTTTCTGAATCTTGTGAATATATTTTGTTTTGTTTATGACTGTTTTAAATGATTTTACATCAGTAAATAATTACTTACTGAGTATTCTCTAGGTCCTTAGCACTATTCCTAGGATTATAACTCATATAACTATTAAATATTATCCCTATCCTGAAGGATCTTACAATTTTATTGGGAAATAAGACAGATACACTAAAGGCAATGCATTGCAAACATTACTGCATAAAATGATCGGAATGTTGCTGCATGTAGAGGGGAAAGTAACTATTTTTGAATCCCAAGAAAAAAAACAAAAAACCAACAAAAAAACTCCTTAAAAACAATAGTCCTCCCTGTCAGTGAACATTAGGAGAAGGGGAAAAAGTAAATGTTTTTGCATTGTTTATTTTTCTAGATTCATGTAACCATGACCAATGATAGATACCGGGGGGTGCAAACCTCTGTGTTTTCTTACTGTGTGCTAAAGAACACCATCTATATGAATACCACCAGAAGAAAAAGAAAAAAAAAATAAATGAAATAATGAAACAAACAAAACAAAATAAAATACAATGGTTCATTTTGTCAGCTGTTGCCAGGTGCAGCCAATGATTCCATATAGCTTCAACCTCCCATGGGGATGTTTTGAGTCAGTCCTACCCAGTGAATGATATGAGTCACCTGCTTCACCTTCTCCAGGTAATTGATCTTGAAGTCAGTTTTGTGAGCATGCATTAAGACCCAGCTTGCAATGTACCGAATGTCACTTCTAGTTTTCAGACTTTCAAACTCCTTTGGTTTTCAGCCTGATCCATTTCACTGGGCTTCTGCCTTGTCTCACCTGCCTAGAACTCAAGTTTCTCACAAGACCTTGAGCTTCCTCTGAATCCAAACTTGCTTCCTGAATTCTCCTCAGTCCTTTTAGCCTTTCTCCAAGGGAAGGAAGTTATGGAAGATATAATTTGACAACCTAAGCCTAAAATTTTAAGATATTCTGATGATTTATGTCAGGGTAATGATAGGGTAGAGTCATTTGAAATAAGGGTAATCTCAGAAAATATTATATGTATATATTATATATATTATCTATATAATATAGCTAATATATTATAATATATAATATATATGTATATAATATATTATAAAAATTGAACTATTCACACAGAATGCAGATGTTAACTATCAAGTTTTATATCTTTACTTATCATTGTTTATTAATCCTAGAAGCACAAGGTCTCTGGATCAGAAAATAGATCCTTTATATAGTCACAGAGCACCTTAGTAGCACTGATTTCCCACACTCCAATTCCCCTCAGGGTGACAGAAAGAGGGTCAGATGTTTCTGTGCCACATCTGGCTCCTCTTTTAGGAGAAACCCTAAAATTATTAGACCCAAATCCAACCTAGAGCACCTGGCATATCTGCCTTATCTTAGAGAGAGACAGACACAGAGACAGAGAGAGATCTTTCCTCTGGATCTTAAACAAGTTCTCTGGGAGAGAAGAGGAGAAGGTCTCTAAGTTTTTATTCCCCTTAGAATATGATCAGAGACTCTGGAAGAGATAAGTCTTTAAATTCTTCTGGAGCAGTTCACTGTCTCTAACTTCCAAGGCATGTTTACCATTAAATCATCCTTTCTCCAAGGTTGCCAACAATATTTGTTCAGTAAGTCCTGATGAACAATACTCATGGGGCATTGTTTCCTCCTAATAATACTGAGGTCAAATTCATTTGAATATAATCTCCTTCCAAACTCTTGCTACCACATCTCTTCCACTGTCCTAGACTTCCCTGGATGTAAACCAGCTCGTATCTCACCTATCACTACCACTGTCTCTGCATAATGTTCATTCCAGCAGATTTTCAGTGTCTTCATCTCTCCCCTGTCCTAATTACCTGGTCTGGGCACCCTATCCTCTGACCCAGTTTCCAGCACTTGCCCCATCAACAAAGATTGCTCAAATCCCAGGGTGTCTCATTCCTAAAGCTGCCAAGCTAAAACATTAGAAGTCTTCAGACAAGCTATCAAAATCCCCCACTTAACATGAGATACCAAAGAAAAATGGAGGGAACTGGAAGAAAAAGAAGCTCTTAGGTCTGTCACATAAACTATATATGGATGGGCAAACTCAAAAGCAAAGCAACAAATTCATTCAGTTATTTATGGACAAAGTATGTTTTGTTACCTGCTAGGAAACTAGCATTTATAATATTTTTATGTGCACAAATGTTGAGTTTGGGCTTCCAAAAAGCATTAAATAAGCTGTGGAACGTAATCTTTTTGGATAGTGGGGACTTTTAATTGACACAAGGATTTAGAAACCACAGTTATTAATTTTGTTAATATGGAGAAGTAGTAAAAGAAAACCATCACACATGTCACTGTCCAGGTAAGTCTGATTGTCATTAAACACATACCTGAATGCATACATGTGATTTACTTATGATGTTAGAAAATGCAAATGGAACAGAAAGTTTAACAAAATAAAAACAGAAACAAAAAAGTGAAAGCTTCCTTTTCCCACATTGAACTCCTCCTCCCTTCTGTTTCACTCTCCCTGCTTATGTACACACACACACACACACACACACACATGCATGAGGGCACATGTGATTTTATTCACACACTGTTTGGTACCTTTCTGTTTTCTGTTTGCTTGTTTGGTACCTTTTTTTTTAATATTTACTTTTTTATTTGAGGGAGAGAGAGAGCTCGAGCATAAGCAAGTGGAGGGTAGGGCAGATGGAGAGACTCTCAAGTAGACTCCCTCTGAGTGTGAAGCCAGATGCAGGGCTTCTGGTAGGGCTCAATCTCACAACCCATGAGATCATGACCTGAGCTGAAACCGAGAGTCAGGTGCTTAACCAACTGAGCCACTCAGGTGCCCCTGTTTGGTACCTTTCTAAACATTTTATGTGCTATGTGTGTATTTTTTGGAGATAATTTTATGCCAGATATACCTTGTTACGTCCTTCTTTTTAGGTGAAGGAAGTGATAATATTAATGCAGTACAACTCCATTGTAGTTTATGTCATGATTTATATAGTTTAGAACCTACTGGTGGGCATGTTAGCTGTTTTAGAGTTGTTTTGACTATTTTTAACCATGTTACTGCAATCCATATCTGTATACATTGACAGAGGCATTAGTTTGAATTCCTAGCAAAAGAACTTTCAGGTAGAGTAGTAACCGAATTTTATAATTTTGACATATTTTATCAAATTTTCCTCCATAAAGTGTGCAAGAGTGGTTACATATTTCCCACTCACAAACACATCATGGGGGATTTAGACAATGTGATTTGATGAGGGATAAAGGACTGCAGACGTGGGTGGTCGTGGAGACCTTCAAGGAAGATACAAACTTGACCCGAGAATTGAAATTTGATAAACATACACATACTCATCCTCACATACAAATGTTAAACTCTAAAATATTAAAATACTGTTAACACTTGAGATGGGATTGAAGGGAATTCACATTTATACTACCCTAGAATTTGATTTTTTTGTGTGTATGCAATAATTTTACCCTATCAAAATAATAGTGATAGAAAAATACACACCAAAATAGAGAAAATATTCAATAGTATGAAAGACAATATTGAACAGCAGCTCCCTTTTCTTTCACTAGAAAGGCAGAGAAGAAGAGAAAATAAAGTTGTTCTTCTTGAAGAAAAATTAACTTAATTAGATAGGATAAATTATCACACAAAATTGGAGAAAAATTTGAAAGTGGCATAACCATGGAGATTCAAGAGTTTTCTCATGTCCAGAAAATCCCAATAAGAACACACTAAAATGTTTGAATTATGAAGACAACGTACAAATCCTACTGACATCCAGGAGAAATAAAATGAAATAAAATAGTAAAAATAAAAGGAAAGAAAGATCCCATGAAGCAACACAAACCAACCTATTTTCAAATCTCTCCTATGCACTTTTCTAAGGAGACTATAGACCAAACTTCAGCATAATTCTTCAAGAATATTAAGATTTTTTCTCAATCAACCAAGTAAAATTCTTAGTTATCAAGGACAGCATAAATACAGCTCAAGAGCTAGTTTTTTTTTAATAAAGTTCAAAGTTAATGAGATAACAAATTTATAAGTTGAAGAATGGGATATACATGGTTATAAAGCAAAGAGACTGGACCACTGAATTAATTAAATAAAATATTAAGTATAAACAAGTAGAGTTGACCTTCGAATAATGTGAGGGTTAAGGGTGCTGACCCCTGTGCAGTCAAAAATCCACATATAATTTTTGACTCCCCTAAAACTTGACTACTAAATGCCTGCTGTTGACTGGAAGCCTTAACAATAACATAAAGAGTCGATTAACACATATTTTGTATGTTGTATGTATTATATACTGTATTCTTACAATAAAATAAGCTAGAGAAAAGAAAATGTTAAGGAAATCATAAGGAAGAGAAAATACATTTACAGCACCATACTGTACTTATAAAAAAATCCATGTATAAAGCGACCCTCTTGGGAAAAAAGTCATTTTTTTTTTTAAGTTTACTGTTTCACGAGTTCTAGCAAATGCATACTGTTGGATTATCTCTGTGGTTTTGTTTTTTTCAGGATGTCATAAAAATGTAACCATTGAGTAGACAAAATTTTGGGTTTGGTTTGTTTCCCTTAGCATAAAGCACTGACATTCACCCACACGCATGCCTGTGCTTTTCGCTTTCATCATAGAGAAGCATTCTGTTGTAGGAATGTGCCACAGTGTGTTTATCCATACCCCACTTAAAGGCATTTGAGTTGTTTCGAGATTTTGGTGATTATCAATAAAGTCACTAAAAATGTTCCTTTAGAGGGCTTGGAATAAATATAATTTTCATTTTACTTTGGCAAAGACCAGGGAGTAGGGTTTTGGCAATGTGTGCTAAGTGCATGTTTCCCTTTATAAAAAATTCCAAAAATCAACAGTACTTGGTGTGGTCAGTTTTTTTTTCTCCTTTTTATTTTTCCTTCTTCCTTTCATCCTTCTTTCCTCCTCCTCCTCTTCCTTCCTTCCTCCCTCCCTCCCGTGTCTCTCTCTATCTCTGTCTCTCTTTCTCTTTTTCACATTATGGTGCTTATTTGCATTTCTCTAGTGGCCAAATATATGAAGGGTGTTTTCTTGTGGTAATATATCTTCTTTGGTGGTGTCTGTTCAAATATTCCTTTAATTTTAGGTAGAAACTGAACCAATGAAACTGGATATTTCTTTTTTAGATGGTTATAACTACAAATTCAATTTCTTTACTTGAAGACATACAGATATTCAGATTGTCTATTTCTCCACAAGAGAGTTTTGGCTAATCTTAGCTTTCAAGAAATTTATTAATTTCATATGAATTGTCAAATTTTTTATAATAAAGTTAGTCATAGTTTTCCCTTATTATCATTTTAAAACCTTGAAAGTTTGTGGTAATGCCCACTCCATTTTATTATTAACAGTTGTAATTTGTACCTTTTTTTTCCCTGAGTCAGTCCGGATAGTGTTTATCAATTTTATTAATGTTTTTAAAAATTATAGTAAGTGTGCTCTGTATAGATTCTTATTGAACAAACATATTAAAAATAAATTTAATAGGGGATTATGTGGTATTAACACATGGGATGTGTTAATGCCATGGGAATGGCATTGTGTCTATTAAGAAACTATCCATTTTTATGTGTTTCATGCTGAAGTATTTAAGGGTTAAATGACACGATACCTATAATTTTGCTTAAAATATACCACCAAAAAATGCCAGATGAAAAGATAAAGGCAGGGCCTTTGAAGATGATTGGTACATTGAGTTTCCATCCATCTCCCCTCAACTTTTGGTTATTTGGAAATTGTCATAATATAGAGAAATTTTATAAACAAAGTGGATAAAAGAGAGCCCAGTTGATGTAAATATTTTTTATAATTGACTAAACGAGAAACTAAAATTGTGTTATGCTCTGTTGCAAGAAGGAAAGAGGATCTGGCTAATCTGAATGGCAATCAACCTGCCCCCAGCATTTGGCCTAGGAGTGGGAAAATAATTTAAATTAGATTAATTAAAATATTCCCTTTTCTCTTCTAATAAAATTATTAAAGTACAAAGATCCAGTTTTCTGGCTACCATTGGTCTTCTTTTCTACAACCTCTGAAGAAGAAAAGAACAAAAATAATCAAGGCTGTGACTGAATAGATAGACAGCGGCTTGCCACTTTCCTTCGCATCCCTGGATTCAGATACATCTAAAATAACTATCCTCATATATTTTCCAGTTACAAATGTCTTTTGTTGCAGCTTGCTAAGATGCTAAGCAGATAACTTAGCTATGACATACCTAGATTCCCCAATTAGGGACACTGAGCTATTACATTCTGTATTGTTTTAAACTGCTAAATTTGGTAATTTGACACATAGCAATAGAAAACCAATGCAGGCTGTGGGTCTCATTTGTCTTTTTTAATTCCCCAAAGACTTCTTGGCCCCAATATATGTATTACTATTTCCTGCCAAGGGAGCAACTTTGCATTCCAGTGGCTAATTCTAGACTACTGTGATTTGTTATCTGGTTGAGCACAGAGTTATATTCACCTGCTTGGCTTGATCATGCCTAATTAAACAAAGTGAGTTAAGTGCTCAGAAATGAAATGAAATGTAATATAAAGTGATTTATAATAATATAGTATAATTTATAAATAACATTATATAAATATATTTAATGTATAATTGTATATGTGTAAATATACATAAATATATAAACATTATTAATATTTAATATGTGAATATGTGTTTATTTTATCATTTATTCTATAATTATATTAATAATATTGATTATTTAATAAATATATATTTATCCCATATAAAAACTATAAAACTATATCATATATAACATATAAACATAAAAATACATTTATATTTAATTATTAAAAATTTTATTCCATATATATAATTATATATTAATTTATTTCATATATAAAACATCCAGTAGTAGAGATGAGAAAAATCTAAGCTCTTGTAAACATTTTGGGAGTTACTAGGGGAAGTCTACTGTGTTAACTGAGGATTAAGACAGCATATTAATTAATGAAACTAGATCTGGATAAGATAAACTGTAAATGAATTTTGTGGTTACTGAATGCAAACCTTTTAATTCTATTTAGGTAAAACATTATATTGTAAATGGGGAGGGAGAGGGAGAAAAGGGGAACTGGGAGATACTTTATCCAAAAAGCTATTTTTTGGTAGAAATCTTCTAAAAAGAAGACCTGAAATATGTAGCCTTGATGAGAAGAGCAAGATTTAAGACTGAAAGTGATAATATGAAGTCAACTGGAGAGCTGCGGCAAACCCGTGTATTAAGATCTTTAATATAATCCATACCAAGAGTTAAAGGGAAAAGGATGAAAGTCAAGTGCACCATGGCAGTGCTCTTCAGCTCGATCTGCTGAGTATATAATTGAGACCTCATGATACATAGAAGTTTCCATCTTCTATGGAAGTCAACAGGTTCTCAATGGAGGGGCAGAACTCATGCGAGCAATCAGTTCTTGTTCAGCTCTCTCCTGCCATATCACCCACCAATATGCTATCCTCAAATAGAGTCACTGTTTAGAAATTTTGAAAAAAGACTCAACAGTTGTTTTACCTTTGCTGCTTTTCCATGTGCAAGGTCCTCTAATTAAAAATTAAAGAATCAGCATGCTATTGAGTGCGGGAGGCTTGAGCTCACAGACCATGTTAACAACTGGTATTTAAAATAAGCACACGCCCCAAGTTCTATTGCATCTGTGTCTTTGGCAATTGTGAATGCAGTACAAATAATTAAACTCACTTACTGAATAGAGAGTTGTATATGAAGTCTGTGATCCCACTTTTCACATTTGCAGATAATATAAAAGAAGTCTGTAAGATTTAAATTTTTCACACATGTGAACATGTACAAAGAACTGTAGAGAAAATCTCTCTCTCATGTATCATTCCAGCACTAATCTTAGAAACCTAATTTTAAACTTTTCTCAGACTGGAAAGAATGTGGTTGAGTTATTCATATCCATCAACATATCTTTTTTTTTTATCAAATTGTCATTGTATTTGATATCTTGTGGGCTGAGTGGTTATCACAATTAAAGGGGAAATAATAAATTACAAGGTTTGTGTGAAATTAAAAAAAAAATCACTAAAAAACCCCAGAGCATATTTTAGCTATCTGTGACAGAAAAATTGATTCCATGCATAACTTTATATTTGTGAGTGTGTATGTTCATGCAAATATGTGTGTGGAGTTAAAGTGAATCCCTAAATTCATCTGCAGAGAGGCATATAGATTTAGGAATTATCTATAATGTGCAGTCACGTACTTTGAAAGCAAGTAATTCTAAACACTGGTCATCACTAACTTTAAGCGATGTAATATTAGATATTAAAAACAAACAAAAACACCTAACAGTGAGTTACAGGTTGGGTATTATTGTCCTTCAAGTGAAGAAACAGGACAATTTTATCTTACTCATCAAGTTAAAGGTAAATATATGCTATGAGCATAGAAGCATCTTTGAATAGCTAAAACAAATTTACTTCACAAAGACATTTTTTCCTAAGCATTAACAATTCTAATGATGGATAATCTTCCCTGAAGGCATCTTTGAGACCTGCTTATTCTCTCATTGTCAGCATATACAAAGAACCATGTAAATATTGAATCTCAAAGCAGAGATGCACAGACTACATAGACACCACATAAAGTACCTAGTTAATTTTAGAATCTAACACCTAATGGAACCTGGGAGAATCTTTATGATATAACATCCTTTATGTGCATTTTAGAAAGTGTCCATACATATTTGCAAGGAATTATAAATATATAAAATGCATATCAGGTGTATGTAATTGTTCAATGTTACTCTGAGCTTTATGTAAGAATATCCATGTTTAATTACACAGAAAGATAACTTAATCTGTGGCTGTCCAAGGGTGCATCCAAATTATAAAGATTCTGCCTTCTCTTCACAAATAATAGAACCGTGCTGATATACTGATGTAATGAAAGCACAAGCACAGTCCTCTTTATTTTTTTTTTTTTTTTCGTATATTATATGATTTTACTTTTATAATATTAAAAATAGACAAAAATAATATATGGTAATAGAAGTTGGGATATTCATTATCCTTAAGCAGTATTAATGTTTAAAAAGGGCCACTAGGGGGCTCCTGGAGTTCTAATACTATTGTTCTTTTTTTTTTTTTTTTTTTTTTTTTTCTTTCATTTTATGTTTTTATGTTTTATTCATCATTCTTTTTTTTTTTAATTTTTTTTATTGTTATGTTAATCCCCATACATTACATCATTAGTTTTAGATATAGTGTTCCATGATTCATTGTTTGTGCATAACACCCAGTGCTCCATGCAGAACGTGCCCTCCTCAATACCCATCACCAGGCTAACCCATCCTCCCAACCCCCTCCCCTCTAGAACCCTCAGTTTGTTTTTCAGAGTCCATCGTCTCTCATGGTTCTTCTCCCCCTCCGATTTCCCCCCCTTCATTCTTCCCCTCCTGCTACATTCTTCTTCTTCTTTTTTTCTTTCTTAACATATATTGCATTATTTGTTTCAGAGGTACAGATCTGAGATTCAACAGTCCTGCACAATTCACAGCGCTTACCAGAACACATACCCTCCCCAGTGTCCATCACCCAGTCACCCCATCCCTCCCACCCCACCCCCCACTCCAGCAACCCTCAGTTTGTTTCCTGAGATTAAGAATTCCTCATATCAGTGAGGTCATATGATACATGTCTTTCTCTGTTTGACTTATTTCGCTCAGCATAATACCCTCCAGTTCCATCCACGTCGTTGCAAATGGCAAGATCTTATTCCTTTTGATGGCTGCATAATATTCCATTGTATATATATACCACATCTTCTTTATCCATTCATCTGTCGATGGACATCTTGGCTCTTTCCACAGTTTGGCTATTGCGGACATTGCTGCTATAAACATCGGGGTGCACGTAGCCTTTCGGGTCCCTACTTTTGTATCTTTGGGGTAAATACCCAGTAGTGCAATTGCTGGATCGTATGGTAGCTCTATTTTCAACTTTTTGAGGAACCTCCATACTGTTTTCCAGAGTGGCTGCACCAGCTTGCATTCCCACCAACAGTGTAGGAGGGTTCCCCTTTCTCCGCACCCCCGCCAACATCTGTCATTTCCTGACTTGTTAATTTTAGCCATTCTGACTGGTGTGAGGTGGTATCTCATTGAGGTTTTGATTTGGATTTCCCTGATGCCGAGCGATATTGAACACTTTTTCATGTGTCTGTTGGCCATTTGGATGTCTTCTTTGGAGAAATGTCTGTTCATGTCTTCTGCCCATTTCTTGATTGGATTCTTTGTTCTTTTGGTGTTGAGTTTGATGAGTTCTTTATAGATTTTGGATACTAGCCCTTTATCTGATATGTCATTTGCAAATATCTTCTCCCATTCTGTCAGTTGTCTTTTGGTTTTGTTGACTGTTTCCTTTGCTTTGCAAAAGCTTTTTATCTTGATGAAGTCCCAATAGTTCATTTTTGCCCTTGCTTCCCTTGCCTTTGGCGATGTTTCTAGGAAGAAGTTGCTGCGGCTGAGGTCGAAGAGGTTGCTGCCTGTGTTCTCCTTTAGGATTTTGATGGACTCCTGTCTCACATTGAGGTCTTTCAACCATTTGGAGTCTATTTTTGTGTGTGGTGTAAGGAAATGGTCCAGTTTCATTCTTCTGCATGTGGCTGTCCAATTTTCCCAACACCATTTGTTGAAGAGACTGTCTTTTTTCCATTGGACATTCTTTCCTGCTTTGTCGAAGATTAGTTGACCATAGAGTTGAGGGTCCATTTCTGGGCTCTCTATTCTGTTCCATTGATCTATGTGCCTGTTTTTGTGCCAGTACCATACTGTCTTGATGATGACAGCTTTGTAGTAGAGCTGGAAGTCTGGAATTGTGATGCCGCCAGCTTTGCTTTTCTTTTTCAACATTCCTCTGGCTATGCGGGGTCTTTTCTGGTTCCATACAAATTTTAGGATTATTTGTTCCATTTCTTTGAAGAAAGTGGATGGTATTTTGATGGGGATTGCATTGAATGTGTAGATTGCTCTAGGTAGGATTGACATCTTCACAATATTTGTTCTTCCAATCCATGAGCATGGAACGTTTTTCCATTTCTTTGTGTCTTCCTCAATTTCTTTCATGAGTATTTTATAGTTTTCTGAGTACAGATCCTTTGCCTCTTTGGTTAGATTTATTCCTAGGTATCTTATGGTTTTGGGTGCAATTGTAAATGGGATCGACTCCTTAATTTCTCTTTCTTCTGACTTGTTGTTGGTGTATAGGAATGCCACTGACTTCTGTGCATTGATTTTATATCCTGCCACTTGACTGAATTCCTGTATGAGTTCTAGAAGTTTTGGGGTGGAGTCTTTGGGATTTTCCACATAAAGTATCATATCATCTGCAAAGAGTGAGAGTTTGACTTCTTCTTTGCCAATTTGGATGCCTTTGATTTCTTTTTGTTGTCTGATTGCTGTGGCTAGGACTTCCAATACTATGTTGAATAGCAGTGGTGATAGTGGACATCCCTGCCGCGTTCCTGACCTTAGGGGGAAAGCTCTCAGTTTTTCCCCATTGAGAATGATATTCGCTGTAGGTTTTTCATAGATGGCTTTTATGATATTGAGGTATGTACCCTCTATCCCTATACTCTGAAGAGTTTTGATCAAGAAAGGATGCTGTACTTTGTCAAATGCTTTTTCTGCATCTATTGAGAGGATCATGTGATTCTTGTTTTTTCTTTTGTTAATGTATTGTATCACGTTGATTGATTTGCGGATGTTGAACCAACCTTGCAGCCCAGGGATAAATCCCACTTGGTCGTGGTGAATAATCCTTTTAATGTACTGTTGGATCCTATTGGCTAGTATTTTGGTGAGAATTTTTGCATCCATGTTCATCAGGGATATTGGTCTGTAATTCTCCTTTTTGATGGGGTCTTTGTCTGGTTTTGGGATCAAGGTAATGCTGGCCTCATAAAATGAGTTTGGAAGTTTTCCTTCCATTTCTATTTTTTGGAACAGTTTCAGAAGGATAGGTATTAATTCTTCTTGAAATGTTTGGTAGAATTCCCCTGGGAAGCCATCTGGCCCTGGGCTTTTGTGTTTTGGGAGATTTTTGATGACTGCTTCTATTTCCTTAGTGGTTATAGGTCTGTTCAGGTGTTCTATTTCTTCCTGGTTCAGTTTTGGTAGTTGATACATCTCTAGGAAATCATCCATTACTTCCAGGTTATCTAATTTGTTGGCATAGAGTTGCTCATAATATGTTCTTATAATTGTTTGTATTTCCTTGGTGTTGGTTGTGATTTCTCCTCTTTCATTCATGATTTTGTTGATTTGGGTCATTTCTCTTTTCTTTTTGATAAGTCTGGCCAGGGGCTTATCAATCTTGTTAATTCTTTCAAAGAACCAGCTCCTAGTTTCGTTGATCTGTTCTACTGTTCTTTTGGTTTCTATTTCATTGATTTCTGCTCTGATCTTTATTATTTCTCTTCTCCTGCTGGGTTTAGGCTTTATTTGCTGTTCTTTCTCCAGCTCCTTTAGGTGTAGGGTTAGGTTGTGTACTTGAGACCTTTCTTGTTTCTTGAGAAAGGCTTGTATTGCTATATACTTTCCTCTTAGGACTGCCTTTGCTGTATCCCAAAGATTTTGAATAGTTGTGTTTTCATTTTCATTGGTTTCCATGAATTTTTTTAATTCTTCTTTAATTTCCTGGTTGACCCATTCATTCTTCAGTAGGATGCTCTTTAGCCTCCATGTATTTGAGTTCTTTCTGACTTTCCTCTTGTGATTGAGTTCTAGTTTCAAAGCATTGTGGTCTGAAAATAGGCAGGGGATGATCCCAATCTTCTGGTACCGGTTGAGACCTGATTTATGACCTAGGATGTGATCTATTCTGGAGAATGTTCCATGGGCACTAGAGAAGAATGTGTATTCTGTTGCTTTGGGATGGAATGTTCTGAATATGTCTGTGAAGTCCATTTGGTCCAGTGTGTCATTTAAAGTCTTTATTTCCTTGTTGATCTTTTGCTTAGATGATCTGTCCATTTCAGTGAGGGGGGTGTTAAAGTCCCCCACTATTATTGTATTGTTGTCGATGTGTTTCTTTGCTTTTGTTATTAATTGCCTTATATAATTGGCTGCTCCCATGTTAGGGGCATAGATATTTACAATTGTTAGATCTTCTTGTTGGAGAGACCCTTTAAGTATGATATAGTGTCCTTCCTCATCTCTTATTACAGTCTTTGGTTTAAAATCTAATTTGTCTGATATAAGGATTGCCACCCCAGCTTTCTTTTGGTGTCCATTAGCATGGTAAATGGTTTTCCACCCCCTCACTTTCAATCTGGGGGTGTCTTTGGGTCTAAAATGAGTCTCTTGCAGACAGCATATCGATGGGTCTTGTTTTTTAATCCAATCTGATAGCCTGTGTCTTTTGATTGGGGCATTTAGCCCATTTACATTCAGGGTAACTATTGAAAGATAGGAGTTCAGTGCCATTGTATTGCCTGTAAAGTGACTGTTACTGTATATTGTTTGTGTTCCTTTCTGGTCTATGTTGCTTTTAGGCTCTCTCTTTGCTTAGAGGACCCCTTTCAATATTTGTTGTAGGGCTGGTTTCGTGTTTGCAAATTCCTTTAGTTTTTGTTTGTCCTGGAAGCTTTTTATCTCTCCTTCAATTTTCAATGACAGCCTAGCTGGATATAGTATTCTTGGCTGCATATTTTTCTCATTTAGTGCTCTGAATATGTCCTGCCAGTCCTTTCTGGCCTGCCAGGTCTCTGTGGATAAGTCTGTTGCCAATCTAATGTTTCTACCATTGTAGGTTACAGATCTCTTCTCCCGAGCTGCTTTCAGGATTTTCTCTTTGTCTCTGAGACTCGTAAGTTTTACTATTAGATGTCGGGGTGTTGACCTATTTTTATTGATTTTGAGAGGGGTTCTCTGTGCCTCCTGGATTTTGATGCCTGTTTCCTTCCCCAAATTAGGGAAGTTCTCTGCTATAATTTGCTCCATTATACCTTCTGCACCTCTCTCTCTTTCTTCTTCTTCTGGGATCCCAATTATTCTAATGTTGTTTCGTCTTATGGTATCGTTTATTTCTCGAATTCTGCCCTCGTGATCCAGTAGTTGTTTATCTCTCTTTTTCTCAGCTTCTTTATTTTCCATCATTTGGTCTTCTATCTCACTGATTCTTTCTTCTGCCTCATTTATCCTAGCAGTTAGCGCCCCCATATTTGATTGCACCTCATTAATAGCCTTTTTGATTTCTACTTGGTTCGATTTTAGTTCTTTTACTTCTCCAGAAAGGGTTTCTCTAATAACTTCCATGTTTTTTTCAAGCCCAGCTAGTATCTTTAAAGTGATGATTCTGAACTCTAGATCTGACATCGTACTAATGTCCGTATTGAGTAGGTCCCTGGCAGTCGGTACTACCTCTTGTTCTTTTTGTTGAGGTGATTTTTTCCGTCTTGTCATTTTGTGCAGAGGAGAATAGATTAATGAGAGAACAAAATGCTAGCAGGGTAACAACGTCCCCAGAAAATATACTCTAAACAAATCAGAAAAGACCTGAAGCAGTGGGAAAAGAAAGGGAAAGAGAGAAAAAAGAAAAGGAAAGAAAAAAAGAAAAAAGAAAAAGATAAAGATAAAAACAAACAAAAGCAGAACAAAACAAAACAAAACAAAAACAGAATGTGATCAAATATGATCAGGCTGGATTATAGATCAGTGCCACACACTAGATTTTGGGTGTATTTTGATCTGTTAAAAGAAAGTCCCTCCCAAAATTTTAAAGAAAGAAAAACTTATATATGTACAAAAATAAGGGTTGATATGATGAAGGGATGGAATATGACTGTAAAGATGGAAATTATAAAAAATTTTAAAAAAGGATTTGATAAGTTGTTTGAAAAAAGAAAGAAGAGGATTAAAAAAAAAAGAAAGAAAGAAAAAAGGGAGAGAATGTGATCAGGCAGGGGAGTAGAAAAAAACCATACACTAGAGATTTAGAGTATATTTTGATCTGTTAGAAGAAACTATCTCAAGATTTTAAAGAGAGAACAACTTATATATATATGCCAAAAATACGGGTAACTACTATGAAGGGATAGAATATGACTTTAAAAATGAAAAATAAAAATGTTTTTTTTTAAAAAAGGGATTGATAAGATGTTGGTTGAAAAAGGGAAAAAGAAAAATTCAAAAAAAAAGAAAAAAGGAAAAAAGAAAAAAAGACAGTTAAAAAAAATAATTAACTTTGAAAGACTAAAGAATCATGGTAAAAAAGCCATGAATTCTATGTGCAGTGTTCCCCTAGCGCTGGAGTTCTGCCGTTCTCATTGATCGGTAAACTTGGTCTTGGCTGGCTGTTCTCACTGATCTTCTGGGGGAGGGGCCTGTTGCCGTGGTTCCCAAATGTCTTTGCCGGAGGCAGAATTGCCCCGCCCTTGCTGGTCCGGGCTAAGTAATCTGCTCGGGTTTGCTCTCCTGAGCTTTTGTTCCCTGCAAGCTTTCCGTACAGCTTTGGAGGCAGAGAGTGAAAATGGCAGCCTCCCAGTCTCCGCCCCGGCGGAGCCGAGAACTCGGGGTCCCGCTCCTCAGCGAGCCCCCAGAGAAAAGCAGTCAGTCACTCCTGTCTCCCCGGTCTCCGGCCGCACTCCGCGCTCACCTGGCCTGTGACCGCGCCTTTCTATCTGGCACCCGACCCCGGGTGGAGTCTCCAAACCCAGCAGATCCCCGCGGTGCGCTCCCGCACCTCTCCTCCCGGGGGAAGAAGGTGAGTCTCCCCGGATCTGCCGCTTGTTGGGTCCCTGCTGGAGGAGCTGTGGCCCGACTGTGCCGCGGATCACGGTTTATAGCAACCCCGAGCTGAGAGCCCGCGCCTGGGCTCCGTCTCTGCAGCCGGCTTCCCTGCTCCGATACTTGGGAGCTCTGCCGCACTCAGGCACCCCCGGTCTTTCTGTGACCCCGAGGGTCCTGAGACCACACTGTCCCGCGAGGGTTCCACCCCCCACTTCGCCACCAGAGTGACGTCCCTCAGCGGAGCAGACTTTTAAAAGTTCCGATTTTGTGCTCCGTGGCTCTATCACTTGCCAGAAGCGGCCGTCGGAGGCCCCTCCCCCGCCGTCTATCCTCCCGAATATCGCCTCGGATTCACTTCTCCGCACGTCCTACCTTCCAAAAAGTGGTCGCTTTTCTGTTCAGAGAGTTGTTGCTCTTCTTTTCTTTGATCTCCTGTTGAGTTTGTAGGTGTTCAGAATGGTTTGATCCCTATCCAGCTGAATTCCTGAGAGGAGACGAAATCCAGGTCTCCTACTCCTCCGCCATCTTGCAGCACAGTCCTCTTTAATACATACTCACTTTATGACGTTGGACAACTTCTATAACTTTATTTTGATCTTAGTTTCCTTTTGAAATGTAAGGATACCTACTCACCTGGGTGTCAAACAAAGCACATTCTCTAATGCTTTCATGATGTCTTGGGGAACTAAATTAGAAATCTTTTAAAAACTTCTAATTATCATGTTTCAAGTGGCCTTTATTAGTTTTTATACTTAGCTAAATGTTGAGTGAAGTTAGGAGAGGGAACAAGGTGAAGAAGAGATGAATGTGGTTTGCTTTTATTTTTGAAAGTATAATTTTAGGGGCGCCCTGGTGGCTCAGTCAGTTAAGTGCCGACTCATGGTTTCAGCTCAGGTGGAGATCTCAGGGTCATGAGATGGAGCCCTGCGTTGGACTTCATGGTCAGCAGGCAGTCTGCTTAAAGATTCTCTCCCTCTGTCCCTCTCCCTCTCTCTCTAAAATAAATAAATAAATAAATCTTAAAAAAAAAGAAAATATATTTTTAGTGAGAGGAAATACTATTATATTCATCCACATTTATGAAAAATAAATAGAATATTTAATATTGCATTTAAAATAGTTGCAAAGCCAGTAAAATAACTATGAATGTCTTTGCTTCCCAAAGAAAAATGTTCTTGGGGAAGAAAAAAAAATCCATTCAAACCAGCTCAAGTCAGGTTTTCTAAGAGCCTTCCAGATTAGGCTCTCTAAGCCCTTCTAAGTAGTAAGGTCACAACCAAAATAGTTTTAATTTCATGTGTTCTATAGTTAGCACACTAATTTTAGCTCCTTACATATTGGAGTTAGATCCCTACATACTGATGTATGCATAGTTTAAACACTGTCAAGATTTGTGTATCATTGGTATGCCAGAGGAATTAATTTATAGGACTACTTGAAAACATTTTAACATACAAAATATTTGAAAGATGTTGACAGTATTTTTACTGTTTGAATTTGTTACATATTTGGTCAAAGTTGTGTTTGTTTATATTTAGAACTGATGAGAACATGAATGATAGATAAAACTTTAAGTAAATTTTAAAGTAGAAAAATGCACAGTTCCATGTAATCCTTAAACACTTTAATCCTGAAATCAAATTTAATTTTTTTTTCCCAAATAGGTCATAGAGTGGCAATGTCAGAGATAAAAAATATATTAGGTTTTTAAGAAATCTGGTTTCCTTTTATAACTTTTTAAAGATTTTATTTATCTATGTGACAGAGAGAGAGAGCAAATGTGAGACCACGAGCCAGGGGGAGGGGCAAAGGGAGAGGGAAAAGCAGACTTCCAGCTGAGCAGGGAGCCTGACAGGGGGCTCAATCCCAGGACCCTGGGATCATGACCTGAGCTGAAGGCAGACCCTTAACTGACTGAGCCACCCAGGTGCCCCATGAAATCAGATATCTCAATCTGCTCTTAAAACCCAGAAAATTCAATTTCTCCTTCTAATCAATTGAAATAACAAGGGCCAGATGTACCTTTCCCACTGAAATAGTTGGAAAATTGTACAAAAACTAAGAGGCACAATTTTTCAGACCCTGGGCACCAGGCAGTGCAGTGTTATGATTTCTGAGAGAAGGAAAACAAAGTGAGCCCTAAAATTGCAGGAGCTTACTGCTGTGTTTTCAAGTGGCATTGCAAGAAGGAGAAATGCAAAGTGAACTCAGAAGTCTTGCTCAGTTGAGGAGACAGAGATCAGAACATGGGGAAAGGAAGCTGGCTAGAATTTTTGGGCAGAGTGACAGATGGGAGGGAGCTAGAGAGAGAGAGGGAGAGACGGATCCAGAGATCTGCAGAGAGGTTACCCTCAAGACTCTGGCTGAGTGTGAATGTGCACATGGGTGGAGAAAACCACCTGATGTGGAGCAAAACCTCCCAAAAGGAGTAGACATCCCTTCATATAGATTTTTTTCCATCCAATATCTGCCTGAAGAATTTCCTTTAACACCTCTCGAAGTCAAAGGCAGCTGCCAATAAATTCTCTCAGTTTTCAAATATTTTCTCCCAGTTAGTGGCTTGTCTTTTTCATCTTCTTAGCATTATCTTAGGAAGACCATATATTTTTAATTTTGAGAAAGTTTAATTATTTTTTTACATTTATGTTTCATGTTTTTGTGTTCTATTTTTAAAGTCTTAATGAAATACAAGAATTCAAGTATATCTCTTGTTTTTCCCCAACATTTTATAGTTTTAATTCTGATATTTACGTCTTTGATCTAATTCAAGATAAATTTTGTGTATATAGTGAGATAAGGGCCTTTTTTTTAAGCATATGGATATCTAAATACTCCAGCACCACTTGTTGAGAAGCTCATTCACTGTCCCATAAACTATCTTATTCTTTTGTGAAAAATGAACCTATCACATATGCATGGGTCTATTTCTGTTTCCTATATTCTATTTTATGAAACATGTTATTAGTTCTTATGTCAACACTGTAGTATCTTCATTGCTGTAATTTGAAATGTTGCCTTAAAAGTGTTTATGATTTTCTTCTATTATCCTTATAAGATCTGTAGTCTCTGCAGTAATGTCTCATCTTTTTTTAAAAAGATTTTATTATTTATTTATTTATTATTTATTTATTTATTTATTTATTTATTTATTTTTATTTGAGAGAGAGAGAGAGTGTGTGTGAGCAGGGGCAGGGACAGAGGGGGAGGGAGAGAAAGAATCTCAAGCAGACTCCCCACTGAGCGCGGAGCCAGACGGGGGGTTCAATCCCATGACCCTGGAATCATGACCTGTGCCAGAATCAAGAATCAGACGCTCAACTGACTGAGCCACCCAGGCACTCCATATCTCATCTTTTATTTCTGGTATTGGTAATTTCTGTATTCTCCCATTTTTGTCCTCATTAGTCTGGTCAGCTATTTATTGACTTTATTGATATTTTTAAGAACTGACTCTTGGTTTTATTGATTTTTTTCTCTATTTTTTTCTGCTTTTATTTATTTCTTTGTTTTTCATTATTAAGTTTCTTGTCATTGTTTTAAATTTAGCTTGCTTAAACTAACTTTACTAGTTTAAACATGAAAACTTAGAACATTAATGTGAGAATTTTCATATTTTTCTAATAGTAGTTTTTAATAGACCAGCTCCTAGAATCTACAAAGAGACAGGTATGGTTTGTGTTCTCACCAGGCAAGTAGAAAGAGTTTATATTATTGAAGCATCAAGTAGAATTCTTACCCTAGTAGTGAGGTAGAATTAGACCTGGACACAAAGTGCTACTCAGGCCCCCTCTAAGAAAGTTTAAAAAAAGCAAGTTCAAAAGGATCAAACTAATTCTGAATAACTAAACCAACACTATGTAAAGGATTACAACACAGCCCACAGTCAAAATATAAAATTCACAATATTCAGCATCTATTATAAAATAACCAAGGCTAAAGGAAGCAGGAAAATATGACTCACAACCAAAATAAAAAGTAATTAATATAAACAGATCCATAAATGAAAAGGATTATGGAACTCAATGAGAATTATGTTAAAATAGCTATTATATTTCATATGCTTAAGAAGGCTGACAAAAACATGAGAAGAATGAGAAAACAAACATACCGATCTATTATAAAACTCAATGGGACACCTAGAGATGAAAATTACACCATTCTAAGTGAAAATACAATGGGTGGGATTAATAGCAAATGGCACATATAGGAGAAAGGATGGGTTAGCTGATGGCACTGGTATGACAGCTCCTTACACGTTTGAATGTGCTGTTTTTATTCCATTAATAATATTTTCTATTTGTCCTTATGACTTCTTAGACCCATGAGTTATTGAATTTTCAAATATAAGGAGATTTTAAATGTGTGTTTCAATTGCTAATTCAATTCTCATATGGCCAAATATCTATACTTTGATTTAAACCCTTCCAAATTTATTAAGACTTGCTTTCTAGCAAGAGTATGGACTGTGTTGATGAATATTCCAAGTGTACTTGTAAAAATGTGTATTCCACTGCTGTTGGGTGGAGTGTTTTATGAATGTAAGTATGCCAAGTTGATTAATTATGTTACCATCTATAAACCTGAAGTTTTTCTTTTTGTTCTATCGATTACTATGAAGGATTTACCTATTGAGCCTTTCAGATCTACAAGTTTCTGTTTCATGCATTCTGAAGCACTATCATCAGGATCACAAATATTAGGAATGTTTTGTCCTTTGATGAAATGATCAGTTTGTCAATATGACCCATTTTGTTCATAGTAATATTCCTTGTTCATTCCTATTATTTCTATCTCCTAAATCCCACAATTCCTTATTAATTTTGCATCAAACACTGAATTATTTCTTAGAGAGGTTTAAAAATAAGAAAAATATATTTTATATATACCCAAATAGTTGTCATTTCCGCTACCAGAAGAGGATTGGGAGGACAGAAAAATATCTAGAGAACTAGGAGCTGAAAAAATTCCAAACTTGATGAAAATTATAAACCTACAGATTTAAGAAGCCCAATGAATCTCAAGCATAAGAAAATCCCACAAATCATTTTGACACACATTATAATTGTGTGGAAAAACAATGATAAAGAGAAAAATCTTGCAGCCAAAAGAGGGGTGCCTGGGTGGCTCAGTTGGTTAAGTGTCTGCCTTTGGCTCAGGTCATGATCTTCGGGTCCTGGGATCTAGCCTCATGTCAGGCTCCCTGCTCAGCGGGGAGTCTGCTTCTCCCTTTCCCTCTCTCCTTTGAATATCTTTCAAAACTGAAGGTGAAAAACGTTATCATACATATTTAGGTAGAATTCACAGTTCTATCATTTTTTTTAACCAAAGGTAAAATTCAATAGACATTTTCAAAAAATATCTGTCACTTTTTTCCTGCAGATAAATATTAAAGAACTGTCCAATAGCATTATAATATACTTAACACCTATCAGCACATAAATACACCAAGAGTAAGGCCAAAACACATCTGAAAAATCTCACCTCTTCTGAGAGTCTTTCTTTAATTCTATCATGATTTAAATTCTTCTTTGTGTCTAGTTTACTTAATATTTTTAAGCAAAGACATCATTACAATCATCTCTAATTCTTTATTTCTCTTCACTTTCCCCCAAAGACTGCAGGCTTTGTGCCCCACTGTTTATCTCCCACCTTCACTCTGGTCCTATGGCCATGCCTCCTCAAGATGCCAAGAGTCTGCAGGATGGAGAACCTCCTCTCTACTTTCCAGTACCTAGGATCTTGGCATTACCTGTCTGTACCTCAGTGAACCTTTTCCTAGGACCTGAACAGATCTCTACCCAAGATTTAGCTCCCTATGGCCAAAACACTCCAGTGTGCACATTTCAAGGACCAAGGAATATCCAGGGTGTGGGTCTTCATAATGTGGAAATAACTCCTCACATTACAGGATGAAATGGGGCTAGGATGAAGGTGGCCTCCATTGGCCATTAACTTCTGATGAGGAAGGTTGGAATAGTTTGAGGAATCATGGCTTTCTGAGAAGAAGGTGTATTTTTCAAAACAAGAGGCTAGAACATATTTCGTTTGTTAGCTTTATAACATTTAAATAATAACACATATGGTTTATACATGCCTATTTATACTCTTGCCTTCGAAGCCTCAGTGGGGAAAGTGACTCATTTAAGTATCAATCATGTTTAGCTTGGTATTCACCACACTATAAATGTTCAATAAATATTTCCTGAATAAATGAAACAGCTAACTAAAAAATCATATAGCTATAAAACTGTTTCTAAGAGTTTGCAACCTAATGAGGAAGACAATATGAGAGTTGTGAAATTGAAATTCAAAATACTTTATGATATATATAGTATGGAATATGTTAAATTCATTCTGAAATTCAAGTAATTTAACCAGAAATATCAGGATATAGGGTATTCTTTTCATGAATTAAAAAAAAAAAATGTTACTGGTTATATTTTTCTTTAAGTAGTAAAATCTTAAAACTAATTTATTTGGAAATTTAACTTTATGGAATTAGGTTTTCCTGCCTTAAATATAGAATAGAACTGTACACACACACAATTACCTTTCTTGAGGAAATAGATTCCTCTTTGTGAACAGTCCTTATTGCCCTTTGAATTGTATTTGGATAATTTGAGCTGTTTTTTACTTCTCCCTTATTTACGTTGCCAACATTATTAACATGTTTTCTTGGGTACTATTTTGCATGACTTAGGAAGCCATTAGAGGTGAAGGAGCCATTAGAGAAAATTTGGTTTAATTCCTCCAAATATTAAAGTGACTGAGGCCTAGCAACACTTGTGAACAATTAGACAGTATGTCTCAGCTTCTAGGTTCTATTCCACAGATTGGGCTGGCAGAAAACTGACCTCTGGATACATAGATATTTTTCTATATAACAGTGGCATAATTTATGGGAAGAAAATGAATCTATAAGTAGTCTGCATTTCTCACCAAAGAGCATCTGATCTTAAACCCAAAATAAAACAAAGGTAAAAACTAAGAAAAGTTTAGAGGTGTATGTTTCCAAACACAGTATTATTTGCAGAGAATTTGAGGTATAGTAAAGCCAACAGATCAGGATATGATTGCCATTGAAAAGACAGACTGTTACTCACGGTTCTCAAGAGGAGGAAGTATGCCACACCATTGGTCAGGAGGCCAAGGGAGAGGGGTACCATGGACAAGAGCTTTTATCGTGGTTCCCGTGAGATGGGATGGGAGGTTAAGATAAGCAGCCTTAGGACTGGCCAGTTGTAATCTCAGCAGTGTCTGGGGCAGAGGGGTTGTGCCTGGTTGTCCAGAATCTGGTCCTAGGGTGATTAGGACAGGTGAATGGTGCCTTGGAGTGTGAGGGTTCAGTAGAGGAGGTGGTTGGAGTGTGGGTTCTAGATTTGTTGGTTTATATTTGAAAAGCACACTGGGAGGATGGGGGGACAGTGATGACGGAGACAGAAGACCATCACGACACAGGCATATTATGGGGTTGTTTAGCATATGCACACAGGACAGATATTAAGGCATCAAGTTATATCAGAAACATGGTTAATACAGCAAAGAATAAGAATATTCGGGCTTGTGATTAAATCTGAAATGCAAAGCATATTGAGGAAATGTGTTCATTGATCTATGATGACACCAAGATCTTTTCCCACAGAGTTTACAACTAATTCAAAATCTGTCAGTAAGATCAAAGTGCTTAAATTTTTCTTTCCAAGATGTATTGCAGTTTATACACATCTAGGTGATTTTCTTTTCTTAAATTTTTATCTTTCTTGCTAAGATTGTTTGTAGTTCTATTTATCCACACCATAACCAAGCTACGGAATTACTATCACTTTGAAAATATCTCTCTTTGTTTAGTAACTTTGCTTTCTTGAACCTTGAAAGATTCATTTCTTAGGCTCAAATATCTAATGTAATAATCATTGCCTTTATTCAAATATTCAATTCCCACTAATATTACATTTTCAGATTGTTGGGGGAATTTATAGGAGAAATGTTGAAATCCCAAATTATTGAGAGATTAGAAATGCATCCATTTTAGTGAATTACTTTAGGTATAGACAAAAGGAGACTTGCCTTTTCTCTATATTAGATAATTTATTAGATAATTTTGTAATGGCTCCAAAATTCAAGACAATGATTACTATAAAAACTATAATAGATAACTTGAATTTATAAAAATAAAACAATTAAGATAAATTATGCTTTTTGTGACCAAAGAAAATTTAGATGCAACAGAGATCAATAACTAGATCCTTAAAATATACTTAGTAAAGCAATTTTTATGAAACCTGAAAGATAGAAAAATCTGAAAATGTGCTTAATTATGCCAATAAAGTATTTATTTTAATATAGGAATAAATATTTTACCAATTATGAGGCTGGTTTCAATCCATACTTTTATCCCTATGTTCCTTTGTGAATGTGCTAGACATTGGCGAATTTCAAGTAACAAAAATAACACAAACCTGACAATGTAATTGGGACAATTTTTCCAATAAAATGTTTAAAAGTTAAAATATTTTTATAGCATTTCGTTATTTGAGGATAAGATCCCAAAATGGAAAGGAAATAGCATCCTCAAAAAACCAAAATTGCAGTACAATTGTTTTTAAAAATGGCATCAGAGGGCACTATTGTATGCTTTGTAACAACTGCAAACTTGAATGTACTAAGTCTAGAAGTTGTATGGGATAAAACTTTTTCTAGCTACTTTTGATACCTTGATTTAAATAGATTTAAAGATTATGAAGTTTTGTCATCTGACAAAACAAAGAAAAAATAGGGAAGAAGAAAGGGAGAAAGGGAGGGAGGGAGGAGAGAGAAAGGAAGGAAGAAGGAAGGAAAGACATACTATGAGATGCATAACTCCTTAAAATTGAGGAACAAGAAAGGAAACATTGGGGATATAATTTTGAAGCATAAACTTTAGAAATTCAAAATTGCTGAAGAAAAGAAACTTAAGCCGAAGAGGAAGAACATCCACAAAATCTGTCTTTCTCTCTCTCTCTCTCTTTTTTTTTTTTTTTTTACTATTTGCATTATTTAGGTTAGAATCAGAATGTTTAAGGCCTCACAAAGCTTGGCTCAGTCAGGTGACCACCTTAAACTTCCTACCATAGAGCTCTTCAAGAAAAATATTAAGTTAGTCTCAGGCCGCATTTATATGTTTACTTATTACTTTTCTGGGTACTGAGGGGTTACAAATTAAACAGCTCTTGATCTCAGCCTTCAGGGGATATATAGTTTTGTTTGTTTGATTATTTGCTTAAGATTAGTAACTAAAACAACTATAGGAAGCTATTAGCCTACTGATTGTAACATTCCATAGTAATCAAATACTTTGATAGTGAGTACAGTGATTAAACCGCAGTAATGTAGCATGTTTGTTAAGCAGAACTTGAAACTAGAAAACTCCTGTGGGTATCTAAGCAAATCACTATTTTTTCTCTTCTTCGTACCAATATCGCATGAATAGGGCACAATGAAACAAAATATCAGTAACACAATTGAGATTATTAAGTGCATTTTTGAAAAAGAAAAAAATGTGAACATTTTCATATTTCCACCATAGAGACCTTCTCTACACAGAACAACTTAAAAATAATTTACTCACAAATCTTTCCCATCCTAGTCTATCACACCTTCTCGGTGTGCAGGTGTGTTCTCACAGCCTAATTATTTTATTTTACAAGCATCATGCTGTTGTGTACTTTCAGACACGTGAGAGTGTTTTGTTTGTTTTGTTTTGTTCTCCCCTTGGAATATTTTCTGGTTTTAGATGTATTAGCTTTTTACTCCAGATTTTTTTATTTGGTTGATCAGCAAGTTGCTAAAATTTTGCTGCTGCCCTAGTTAGGAAGATTTGTCAAACAGTTTTAGTTATATTGTCTGGTCATCTTTGGCAATACCAAGGATTTCTTTGTTGCAACCTAATAAATAATCTGGACTACATAGCATGCCCCTTTACTCATACCTCGTGCACCTATTAATCCTGGGACGGTTTCACTGAAGCACTTGATTATAGCTGGTCAACATACCATATTGCTGCTATTCCAAAACCCACTGGGGAGATGATGGAAGACAGAATAACAGAAAGTTCTTTTTTCTTATGTCCACAAAATTTGAGTTTCCAGTCAGATTGTTAGAAAGAACATTAATAGCCACAACTCCTTTTTGGAAATGAGCATATACATATGTTTAAAACAATATTTTTAAAGAATGGTTCTGGAGTTAGAAGAGCTGCAGTGAACTCTGGGGTCTGCTCTGAACTAACTGTATGGTCAAGAGGAATTTACTAACAGTCACTGAGACTAACTGAAGGCGTACTGTTATATGATCTCTGAGGCCCCCTGTAATATTATCTGTGCTTCCAAACACATTTTACACAACTGATCATACAGTATCCAGGATGTAGTAAGAGTTTAGAAGCTCTCCATGTCTTGAATCAAGTAGCTTCATTAAATTACTAAACATTTATGAAGTGTTCATCATATGTTAGAAGTGTTAGTCTTTTATACAGAATGAGAGAATGGGCTAGAAAACTCTCTTCTCTCTCTGTCATTGTGTGTGCGTGTGGGTGTGTATCCGGAAGTGTATAAATAAAATTTGTAACTGAATGTTTTTCTGGATAGTGGGATTAAGGATTATTTTTACTTTCTTCTTTATGCTTTTTCTATATCTTTTACATCTTCTGTAATTTTTATAATCAGAAAAGCAAAAAAATGAGGAATATGTTAAATAGATAAATGATCAAAGTAATTCCTTTCTTGATATGGGGTAATTACAGGGAGGTGAGAGTGAAAGGATAAACTGTACAAAATCATAACTTGTTCTTGATTTAAAATTCTGATGTCTATTAATTCCTAAGTTATTGAGCACGACTACTTTATTCACATGATTGGTGTAACTGCTTTGGCATGGACTCTGGATTCTGTTTGGATTTTTAAGTTAAAGATGGTTTGCATGCTCGTTGTGTTTTGATGCATGCCATCAATTAATATTTATTCTTTTTCCAACCTTAAGGCCAAAGGTTAACCTCTTCTTGTCTACTGACTATGACTTTTGTTATGCAGTATCTACAGAAAACAAGGTCAGTAAAAGATTTATTTCATGAAGTGTTTTCAAGCAAATAAATTACATTTTCTTTCACAGTCAAGGCTACCTTGTTAGCATTTGATTAAATGCTTCAATAATTTTTTCCATGGCAATGTGTTTCAAAGGAGGTAAGTACTAATAGCAGCTGTGCCCTTGTAGTTAATGTGTTGTTAAATTGATAGAGAAAAGCAATATTGATGTAATAACTCTCATTCATGCATTATCTCTCAACAGAAAGTTTATAATAAAGAGTGAGCTGACATTCAGAAACCAAATAATCTAATATTAATTGTGAATTCTTTAACATGCCCAGACAATTGTTTAATTTTGAATAACATTTTTCAGCATTTATTTCAGAATTAGTTAAAATTCACCTTCCTGCAAAAACGTTCATATTTCTTCTCTTCATAGAAAATGTTAAATTCGGGGCGCCTGGGTGGCTCAGTTGGTTAAGCGACTGCCTTCAGCTCAGGTCATGATCCTGGAGTCCCAGGATCGAGTCCCGCATCGGGCTCCCTGCTCAGCAGGGAGTCTGCTTCTCCCTCTGACCCTCCCCCCTCTCATGTGCTCTCTCTCTCTCTCAAATAAATAAATAAAATCTTTAAAAAAAAAAAAAAAAAAAAAAGAAAATGTTAAATTCTCTGGTCTAGTTTTTTAAATGAGTACAATTAAAACCTTCATCAGAAGAAATGAAATTTGCATAAACATACATGCCTTAATAGCCTTTGGTACTGAAACAGAAATTACTCTTCTTCTTGATATACTGAGTCTGTTGCACAATTATTACATTGTTCTAATGTCTTTATAACTGGATGTTTGTTAGTCATCTTTTGTTAAAGTTCATTTTGTTTGTGAACAATGCATTTAAGCACTATCCAATAATTTATTTCAAATTTGTGTTAATTGTGGGAAGTTAATTCTTACATATTTATTGAGTCTCACAAAGTTGAACAGTAAATTTATTCAAATTAATGTGACTTAAATTAGAGCAAGCCAATTTGGTACTGCTAGAAAAATTGTCTAGATTGTTTTCAGTGTTTATTCAATGATAAATTATTTCTTTCGTATCAACTTTATTGAGAATGTATGTCCCTGGTTGTGGTGAGGAGGTGCAAGACTTTGGAAAGCACTTTTTCACTTAGAGACTCTCTCTCTGTCTGTCTGTCTCTGTCTCTTTCTCTAGACAAAATTACAAAGTATTACTTTTGGTGTTCATGAAAATGCAATGCAGCTAGCCATTCCTTTGATAAAACTGTCTCAGAATTAGCACTACCTCTCCTTTATGCCCTAGGAATCAGATATTTTGTTAATTTTCATGAAAAACAGGCAATTCCCCATACATTTTTTTACTTAGTTCTTCAAAAATAACTGACTCAGTAGGTGGCAAGCCCAGAGTGGGAAACATACAGAGAAGCAAACAGTGTCATTTTTATATTTCACCCTTAATGCCCCCCATTTCTCCCTACATTCTAGGTATACTAGACAGAACCAGGAACACTTGTTTTAAAACCTCAAGATGTATACCTGTTTGTTGTTTTGATAGAATGGAATTATCTGTGAGATTACACCCTAAATTCTCTCATCGAAAGGGGAACTGATCTATGTGATGAAATTTTGTGTGTGTGTGTTTGTGTGTGTGTGTTTACACAAGAAAATGTGCAAGACATATTAGGCAAAAAGAAACATGTTTTACAAGAAAATATACAATAACCTCACCCAGATTTTAAAACAAACTCATTACTTCTACTGCTATGGCTATTAGCCCTCCTAAATGCTAGTGCAAATATAAAGAAAAAATTAAAATTAGAAGGCTAAGAATAAAAGTGTTAAATTAGTCATCAGAGGGGCAGGGATTTCAGAGAGAGCTTTCAGGTCCTCACAAACTTTAAGAATTTCATTATACAGGTAATATTTTTTTTGTTTGGAACCTCTGCCTGGAAATCAGTAGAATCATATTATCAAACCAGCCCTATAGGATAGACATTTATATTTCATTTTGTATGCTACTACATAGAATGCTGCAGTAACATCCTGTGTCTCCTTCCATAGGTGTGTATTCTTCTAGAATACAGACCAAAGTGCAATCTTTAAGTCATAGCATATACTCACTTGAAATTTTACATGATTCTACCAAATTGTTGTCCAATGGCTAAATGGATGTCCTTTAACCATCTTTCTATGAAAGTCCTCATCTCTATTACCCTCACCAATGCAAATTATTACACAGTGCTTTAAATTTTTTCTAATCTTACAAGTGCAAAAATGGTATATGATTTTGTCAATCACTTTTTATAATTCATAACTATGACCTCATTTTTAGAAATGAAGATGTATGATTTCAGAATCATCAATAATAATAATATTAAATGACTAGCATTGAGTGTGCCAAGTTAGGGAAATTCTATTTTTTTAAATCAAATCATGGTTTTGTTATTTTAGACTGTATAGTGGTTAAAATTTTACCTTAAGGGATCAGTGTTTTGACCATCTACAATGGGCTTTAAATGCATTTAGCAAAATTAGGTCTCAGACTTTGAGTTCTAGGTGAGGGAAATATTTACAAGATGTCTCAAAGTTCTTGAAAAGGTTAGATGAAGTTCTGCAGAAATTTATCAGAAGCCAGAGTTTAAAATAAACTAATAAACTAACTCATCTTCTTTCCCAATGAAAGCAAACACCAAATCTAATATATATTAAATTAAAGGGCCTTTGTTGGCTTTAGAATAGGTGATGAGAGTAGATTTATCATTCCAACTTAGTATAGATTCCATGTGTATCAGTGGATGTCCAACCAGAGAAACCAAATCAGTAAGATTTATGTCAGTCAGATATATATCAGTAGGATATATATCGTGTGTGTTTGTACACAAAGAGATTTACTACAAAGAACTGGCTTATATATTAGTAGGAGCTGAGCAATCAAGACCAAAATCCATAGAGCAGGCACCCAGGAAGGAAGATCATAAGCAGGATGGGACTCCAGAGACATGAGTCAAAATTGTTGTCCATGAAAATAATTTCTTTCCTCTCTGGGGATCATCAGATTTGCTCCTAAGGCCTTCCAGCTGATTAAATCAGGCCCACCAAGATTACTCAGGATAATTTTCCTTAAAGTGAACTGATTAGAACTTTTATTACATCTGCAAATTCCCGTTACATCAGGCACTAGATTTGTGTTTGATTGTGTAACTGGGACTATAGCCTAGCCGAGTTGATACATCACAAAATTCATTGTATCATGCAGCCACCCCCCGTTTTTCTTTCTTTTTTTAAAATTCACATTAAATTTACAAAAGTGATCTTTTCTCTTCGGCACAAACTATCCTATCTCTTTATGAGTAAAATATAAAAGAAGCTACTGAATCTAAAATTGAAGGGTCAGTGGGACAGGTATTGGAGGGAAGGCTGTTCTTGACCTTTCATTCAAACTGTACCATGGTCTTCATTGCTGTGTTGAAAGTGAGCGATTACACAGACAATATTCTACATGGAAGGCAAGAAGGCTGGAAGCACAATTATTCCAAAATTGAATATTATTACAAACTATTAACAAAGGTTGTAATGAGACTATATCCTTGCCAATTCTTTTTCCTTATAAACATTCAGAATTTACAAGGATGCTTTCATACTTTTCAATTGGCAGATGAGAGAAAATTGGGTGTATGCACCTAATTATGGGAGCTCATATTTGAAGAGATACCAGATAAACTTATCTTTCTATATAGATGAGAAATCTTTCTGGTGCAATTCACAATTATTTGCAGTTACACTGCTCTTCCATCTTTGATTCAGGAGAAGGGAACCTATCACGCTTTTAGTTTTGTGAACTCATCAGAAACCTTTGGATGTTGAAACAGAAACTGACCCTGAAGTCAGAGTTTGGATTGACAGAAACATCTGTTGGTGGACGAGGCCATTTTTATAGTGTAATTTAGGATTGGGGATTTTGGTCTTCAGCCCTTCTACATTCTTCTCAATAGTGACTTAATAATTTGACATAATTTTGAATGCACTGAGTACTTCCATTTCCTAACCCACTTAGTGGAGGATAAATATCCTCCGCTAACATGATGATACGGTTTTTATTGTAAAAAATTTGGAGTAAGCTCAGAGCTAATTGGTCGTAGTACAGAATTCCTTTTTGGAGGGGAGGGTAAAGGAAATACAGTATGCTAAAATCCGAAATCATATATTTAGTAGATATATTTTGTTTTATTTTTTTAAAGATTTATTTATTTTAGAAAGACAGCATGTGCGAGAGAGCACAGAGGGAGGAGAGAGTCTCAAGCAGATTCTGCATGGATTGCAGAGCCCTACAGAACCCAATGCGGGTTCGATCTCTCAACCCTGAGATCAGGACCTGAGCCAAACCAAGAGTCACGCACTTAGGGGGCTGTGCCACCCAGGCACACCAGTAGGTACATCTTCAAAAAGTGACTTATAGGGATGCCTGGCTGGTTCAGTTGGTTAAGCGTCTGCCTTTGGCTCAGGTTATGATCTCAGGGTCCTGGGATCGAGTCCCACGTCAGGCTCCTTGCTCAGCCAGGAGCCTGCTTCTCCCTCTGCTTATGCTCTCTCTCTCTCTGACAAATAAATAAAAATCTTAAAAACAATTTTTTAAAAGTGACTTATAGTCACTAATTCTCTAAAGCAGGTGCTAACAATTATTTTCAACTGATTTTGGAGAACTTTCCAGGGTGTCTGTTCAATTAGATGCTTCATTATAGCATTATTGGGAGTTTTTTTCTTTTTTTTCCTCCTTCTTTTTAAGTTAGCTCAAGGGACAAACAGTTTTAAAGTCAAAATCTTCATGAATATAGCCACTTTCAGGCTTCAGTAATTTCTGTGTTTGCATATAGGAAAGACCAACGAGGGTAAAATCTTGCCTCTGCCTACAGTCACCATTTAAGGAAATGTTCTATGTAGGTGGGAGTTTGGGTTAAGTGCTTTAGCTTTAATGAGTACACCAATCCTACTTTCCATTTGGTTGATTTTAAAAGTTCTTAGGATCTGCCATTAATAGGCACATGGAGGGCCTGCAATCTGAACTATTTGCAGGCAATGTAACTGTCACTTTTACTGCTTCCCAAATCTTTCTAAATGCTTTTTTTGGTGGAAAAAATTAGAATATTTTATCTGAAATATCTGAAAAATAAACCAGCCATTCATTTTTCTATATATTCCAGCGTACTCTCCGTTGCATTTGCTCCTGTGTAAATCACAACTTGCAGGACCCTAATCCCTTGTGAAGTCTTCACTTGATTGGGGCCAAAGAGCTGGAACATGCTTTACACTGTTTGAGCCCCTATACTTAAGTACCACAGGATGGGTGACAGAAATTTGTTTCTCATGGTTCTGAAAGCTGGAAAGTCCAAAATCAAGGTGCTGGTTAAGAGCTCTCTTTGGAGTTAATAGAGGACAGTTTTTCACTGTGTCTGCACATGGTGGAAGGGACTAGGGAGCTCTATGGGGCCTCTTTTATAGGCCCTGCCTTCATAATTTAATCCCCTCCCAAAGGCCCACTTCCTAATGCCATCATTTAAGGTGGGGAGGATTTCAATATATGAATTTTGAGGAGACACCAACTTTGATCTATAGTAGAACAGAAATAAAAATAGTCAAGCCTACTCAACTATGTGATCAACATCCATATAGCATTTGGCATCCATGGCATTCCTGAAGGATGCCTAGCCGAAGAGAGAACAAAGTAGGAGATATTCTTGCTCCTGCTGCCTACCTCTGCTGATTCTGGACACACCTATGTCCACTGGGCACCCCTGTCTTTCTGCAGACACTAGTGCTTGCCACTTAGCATGGCTATGTCTCTTTTGGTTCTTCTCTCGCTTGATTTAAAGCAATGGAATTTCTCAGGTACAAAAACCGTGCAGTGATTTTGCAAATTTTGCACTTTTCTTCCTTGTGTTACACTTTTCTGGAGAAGCTCCAAAATGAAACACTGCTCCCATGCCTTGCAGAATTTTTTCTTATTACTTCCCCAATTCTGTTTGCTAACGAAACTTGAAACTTAACAAAACAGTTCATTTCCATGCCTCAAAAATAATCTAATGGTGGTCAGGGTGCAGGATGGCCACATGTTCTATTCAGAATTACCTCTCCCCATAGGTAACAAAAATGTGTTAGCTGATGAAACATTTTTGTTTTTGTAATCTTCCATCACAACAAGATAGTTTTGAAACTCTTTGTTTCCTCATGCAAATAGGATCCTGATGACTCTGTTCCCTTCAAATTGCCAGACCTCTTTTGCATGCACACCTGAGCATAGCTTAAGTTCAAGCTAGGTCTCAAAATACACTGGATTTTTGTGTCTCGATCAAGTGACACTAGCAGAGAACTTGCTCATCGGACCTTAAAATATTAATGTTTCTCAACCATCAGCTCTCCTCCATGGACCGACCCACCTCCTATCTTCTTACAAAAAATGGAACTTAAAACTCACAAATAAACTCATTATTGTGCCTCTTTTAGAGTTGTTGAATCAATCCTTCCTTCTTTCCTCCCTCCTTCCCTCCCTCCCTCCCTCTTTCCTTCCTTCCTTCCTTCCATAACAGTTGCTATCTACCCTTTTTAATGAAAATCTGGGAATAGGGTGGGAAATGATATTTCATGCTTCAGAATCCAAGCAGCAACAGCAATTTTTCTTCTTGTAAACAAGTTCAATTTTGTAAAATGGAATGGAACAAATGGTTTCCATCATTGATTATTTCCCTGTCTTTGCTAGCAGAGTTAATACAGCATTTCTACCCTATGATCTACTTCTCTATTCTCTTTTTATTTCACTGCATTTGTCTTAATCTGTTTGGGCTGCCGTAATGAAATACCTTAGACTGGCAGGCTTGGAAGTCCCAGACCACAGTGCAGGCAGACCCCTTCTTGGTGAGAGCCTTCTTCCTGACTTGTAAACAACCTTCCGTTCACTCATGGCCTCTCCTCAGTGCACGTGTGTGGGGAGAGAGGGATCTTCCTGTCCTTCTCTTCTTATATGGGCACTAATCCCACCATGTGGGTTCCATGCTGATGACTTCATCTAAACCTAATCAGCTCCCCAAGGTCCCTCCTCCAAATACCATCACATTAAGCTAAGGCTTCAGTATGTACATTTTGAGAGGACACAAACATCCAGCCACAACACCTTTGTATTTGTTGCAAATATTTTTATAAACCATCTAAGGATCATTTTGGTAAGTGTCAGGATGGAAAGAAATTTAATTTCATATATAGAAATACATCCTGTTTTATTATAAAGAGAAATAGTCAGGTCAAGACTTGCAGTGTCATACAAAGCACATGGTATGGTCACCTCAAGACCAAAAGGCTCTTAGCAGAAGACACAACATTTATATCTTGAGTTTGTGTCCAGAAATAATATGCAGCTGACCTAAAATATATTTCTTCTCTTTCATGTATGTTCATGTTTCATTGCACACATAAAAAAAGGTTCACTAGTTAGTTTCAGTTTTGCAAATACTACTTTCTTATCTAACCTAAATGCTATCAGATGACATATACATGAATATTTTTATTAATGAGTATTACCTAGTTCCATTCAGCCTCCAAGCCATGAAATGCTTACTATTCCTCATTCTAGACTGATTCATCCTGGATATCTTCGAAAGGAAGGGCATCTTCCATATGGCCACCTTTCTAGGATTTAGATTACTCTATTCCCCAGCCACATGAGTTTATTCTATCTCATCCATTTCTGTTTCATTGTTAACTAAAATGGAGTAGGAAGTAGAAAAAGAGCATGCATGGCAAAATAATGATTAGGATAGTTTTACAAAATAAAGATCTTCCTCAACTTATGATGGGGTTATATCTCCATAAACCTATTGAAAGTTGAAAATCTTCCTAAGTCAAAAATGCATTTAATACACTTAATGGACAGAACATCACAGCTTAGCTGAGTCTACCTTAAACATGCTCAGAACACTCATATTAGCCTTCAGTTGGGTAAAATCATCTACCACAAAGCCTACTGTATAATAAAGTGTTGATGATCTCAGGTAATTTCCTGAATACTGTACTGAAAGTAAAAAACAAAATGGCTGTATGGGGACAGAAGGTTGTGAGTTTATCAGTTGTTGGCCCTCATGATCACTGGCTGATGGGGAGCTGTGGTTGCTGCTGCCCAGCATCATGAGAGAGATCTGACTGCATGTCACTAGCCCAGGAAAAAATAAAAATTCAACATTCAAAGTATGGCTTCTACTGAATGTGCATTGCTTTCCTACCATTGTGAAGTTGAACTATTGTAAGTCAAAATATTATAAATTGGGAACCATCTGTATTCCAGATATAAGGTGCATAAATATGAGTTTAAAAGTAAATAATTTTGGGGGCACCTGAGTGGCTCAATCAGTTAGCAACCAACTCTTGATTGCAGCTCAGGTCATGATCTCAGGGTTGTGAGGTTGAGTCCCACATTTGACTCTGCACTTGGAGCCTGCTTAAGATTCTCTCTCTCTACCTCTGCCCCGCCCCCCGCCTCGCCCCTCTTTCCCTCTCTAAAAAAAAAAAAAAAAAAAGGAAATAATCTTCAGAGTTAGTCTTATTTAGAAAAAAATATGGAAATATGAAACACAATAATAATTTTTAAACATAGAACAATTTGAGGCAGGGGTGCCTGGGTGACTTAGTTGGTTACGTGGCTGGCTCTTGATTTTGGCTCAGGTCATGATCTCAAGGTCCTCAAATTGAGCTCTCCATCAGGCTCCATGCTCTGTGGGGAGTCTGTTTGAGGATTCTTTCTCTCTCTCCTTCTCCCTCTACCCCTCGTAGGAAGGCATATTAAAAGGACCATATTATTCACCATCAATGCCCTCATTTTTAAAAATAAATATGATTTCTAAAAATATGTTTTAAAAGAAAATAAACTGAACTTTTGAGTTGGAATTTCAAAAGTATTTTTAAAATCATCAACATCTGTGATTTTAAAGCTTGTCTTAATGGTGAGCCCAAGAAAAGTAGATATTTTTTAGAGTACATTTTACATCCATAAGAGTGAAATTACCTCTTGTGGTACCAAATTGTAGGTTCATATATATAAAAGCATGACATTTTTGATGACTATTTATAAGAGCTTTCCTTTTACTTTCCTTGCAAGAATTCTCTAATAATTTGATTTAAATCTTCCTCCAAGCAGAGAATGGTGTCTAATTTGCTGCACTGCAGCTCAGAACAGAATTAATGTTTTTAATGAATCATTCTCCTTTGTAGAGAGAGATATATGGCCTCTGAACCCTGAATTACAAAATCTCCTTCTCAGTAATTAAAAGATAAAAATAAGCCTGACAGCATAAACCTTTTAAATTTATTTATATATTCACAGTGTCTTTCATAGACACTAGTTTCAGGCACAAACTTCCCATCTCCACCAAATTCCTAGCAATGGTGTGGCCTACTTTAAAATATCATCTTTGCAAACACTTATGATTTACTCTGATAGTGTGGTCAATTTGCACATATGTGGAACATCTTCACAGTCAAAATAAAAATAAACTTCTTTCAGAGAAGTTTACTTAAAAATGAAGAAATTTGCCTATATGGCCATGAACATATGACAGATAAGTAATTTTTCCTTCTTTTGCTTATCCAGTTAGGAAAATTAAAACATACACATACACACACACACACACACACACACACATATACCCAGGCACACACATAGAGAAAAGTTTTGGAAAAAGACATTGTGCTTAAATCGTCAGTATTAACACCATATGGAGATAGTTGCAGGAACACATTCATAATGATGACTTTTTTTAATCATATGTTTGTAATAATTTTTCACCTAATGCTTACTAATCAATTACCTATAAAATGATCTGAAAGGGGATTGGATCCTCTCAGCAGAAAGTACATATTTCTCATTCATTTGTGACTCATTGAATATATTTAACCACGGGAATAATATTTGATAATAATAATATGAATGGTTAGAAGAGAGACCCAACAGGAAGAGAGAGTTACTCCCAGGGTATGATTCAAGTCTTTGAACAAATGGCCCCACATTCCCAAATCATTAGCAAATTTACCTAGGTGACATGGTGTTAAAATGAGCCCAGGAAATCATAAAAGAAAAATAAAATCTTGTACAATACCATTATATAACGAGCTTTTTGTATTTTTCTCTGTATAATTAATTAGCATTAATGAAGAGGTACATATGAGGAAATAACTGTATTAATTTACATTGTTCAGTGGCCCCAAAATAGTATTATATTGTATACCTGAAACTAATATAACACTGTAGGTTAACTATACTGGAATTAAAATTTTAAAAAATAGTATATTTCTGTAGTTATTAAAATATTTAAACCTCTTTCAGGTACATGGTCACATTTGATACCTATAAAACTTCTATAATTTATCCAAGTCATGTGCACTTAATGCTCCTTGTACATATATCCAACAATAGGTTATGCAGCATTTACTATATATCAGGCACCTTTTAAAGAGATTTGCAGATATGAACTCACTTTATCCTTGTAACAACATTTGAAGTATATTCTAGTATTATTTTCACTTTCCTGATGATAAATAGGAGTTTAAGTAAATTTTTCCAAATCATATAGCTAAAAAGTAGTGAAGTCAGGATTCAGACTCAGGAAATTCAGCTCGAGGGTATGTTTTCTTAACTGAAGAGAAACTTAGAGGCATGTCCACAGGCAGGTTCCTAGTGGGTAGAAGGGTTTGGGATAAGAGATGGGTCTGATTTCTCCAAATCCTGTGGTTTTACTGTCATATGTGTGGGGTGGAGTCAGAGACCATCTGGAGGCTTAGTGTAAACACATAGACGAGCCACCAGTGACTGCTGGAATGGCTTCTGGAGTCTGAAAGTTACGAGATCCTCCCAATTACAAGACCCAGAATTATCGTGATAACTCTGCAGGCTGCGGGTCCTTCCTCCCAAGAGCATTTAGTGAGATTTGTATAGGAGTCATTTACTTATAACGGTTGCCAAAATAAAAGGAGAATAAAGAACACAAAATTGCAACCTATATTTGATATGGAGCACCAGAAACCGCATGCGAAATGTACAATTATCTATATGGGAAGTCATTGGAAACCCGAGTCTCTTGAGATGAAGTGTCTGAGAAATTGACCTTCAATTGATCCTATCTCCCAGGAAACATTTAGGACTATGTTGGAGGGTTTTGCCCTAAGGAAGGGATAAGAACATAGCCAATATCAAATGGTAGCACAGGGAAAGAGACCGAGAGATTAAAGGAGAAATGTTCATAAGGCCACTTCATTGGAGATAAAGAAACTTTCCTATAGACCTTCTCGGGTCATTCCAGCTAAACACATAGATACTTTCATTAGCTCTCTAGGACATTTTGTGGATGTCTCTGATTTCTGTTGACCTGGCTATTCTGTAATCACAGTAAGGCCAACAAGAGATCATCTCCATCCAATCTTGGTGACTAGTGAACTGAAAAATTATGTCATATTTTCATGATTTTTCTTTCTTTCTTTTACTATCTTGTTTTTTATTTCTTTGTCTCTTTCTGTTCATTGAGGTGTTGAAATATGAATTTGTGACACATGTCACAAGACTTTTGCAGTAGTCCCCCCCTTATCCATGATTTCACTCTCTGTGGTTTCAGTTACCCACAGCCAAATGCAGTCTGGAAGGAGATGATCCTCCTTCGGGCCTATCCTCAGAAGGTCACTAGTAGCCTAACATTATGTCACAAATGCCTATGTCATTCACCTCACTTCGACTTATCACAGAGGCATTTGTCATCACACATCATCATGAGAAGAAAGGTGAGTACAGGATGTTAAGATATTTTGAGAGAGGAAAAAAAGAGATCACATTCACATAACTTTTATTATAGAATATTATTATAATTATTCTATCTTATTAGTTATTACTAATCTCTTACTGTGCCTAATTTATAAGTTGAACTTTATTATGTGTATATATGCATAAGAAAAAGCATAGTATGTACGGGGTTTGGTACCATCTGCAGTTTCAGGCACCCACGGATCTTGGAATGTATTCCCCGTGGATAAGGGAGGACTACTGTATATCTCTTCATGAAAAAGTCTTTTGTTTTTTATTTCATTCTTTTTCCCCTTTTTTTCATATTTAATCTATACTTAATTTCCTTTCTCTCCTTGGCACATATTTTAATATGTTTTTAGACATGCATTTGTATTTTAAAATATGTTGTTTTTTGTGTATATATGAATTTTTCATTTGTATAATGGTCTTGTGCAATGTCCCTAATTTCATTTCTTAACTTTAAAAATTTTCATCCATTGCTGATGTTGTGTTCTATGCTTGCCAATGATGTTAACTGTTTTAAGCGTTCTATATTATGAATATTTTTCAGTTCTTTAAATAAGCAGTTGTAAGAATTATTTTAAAGTCCTATTCTAATTGGGAATTGTTCACTTCCACTTTCAGGTGACATTGTTACACTGTTAGTTGATGCGTACAGAGTTAGGGTTTGATATTTTCCTGTTGAATTGAGCCCTTCATCTTTGTGGAGTGTTTGTACCATCTTCCTCTCTAGGCATATTTTTTCCTTTTTTTTCCTTTTAACCTTTTTGAGTATTTGGTTACATTTATAGAGTGTATCTTATAAACAATAAATTGTACATTTCTTTTTAAAAAATCAAGTTTGACAATCTTGAACTTATACTGGTGCTTAATGCATTTATTTTTTTCCCAAAATTTTATGCTGATAAATACACATAAAATTTACTATCTTTATTATTATCATTTTTAACTACAGTTCAGTGGTATTAAGCACATTTACACTGAGGTGCAACCACTGCCACCATCCATCCCCAGACCTCTTTTCATTTTGCAAAACTAAAACTCTATCCCCATTAAGCAACTTCCCATTCCCCACTGTCCTCAGCCACTGACTAACACCACTCTACTTCGATCTTTATGAATGTGACTTTTCCAGGTATCTCATATAAATGGAATCATATCATTTTTTAAGATGTTATTTATTTATCTATTTTAGAGACAGAGCGAAAGGGGTGGAGGAGCAGAGGGAGAGAGAATCTCAAGCAGACTCCACGCTGAATGCAGAGCACGACAGGTGGCTCAATCTCATGACTCTGAGATCATGACGCAAGCCAAAATAGAGTAGGGCGCTCAAGTGACTAAGCCATCCAGGCGCCACATATCATATTTGTTTTTAGTGATAGGCTTTTTCCTTTTTTTAAGAGAGCGGGGAGGGGCAGAGGAAGAGGGAGAGAGAATCCAAAGCAGGCTACACACTCAGCATGGAGCCCCATGTGAGGCTCAGTCCCACGACCCTGAGATCATGACCGGAGCAGAAATCAAGAGTCAGTCGCTCAACTGACTGAGCCGCCCAGGTACCCCTTTAGTGATAGGCTTATTTCACTTAGCATCATGTCCTCAAGGTTTATCCATGTCATAGTACGTGTGAGGATTTCCTTCCTTTTTTGTTAAGAGTGAATAATATTCCACTGTATGTAAATACTTCATTTTCCTTATCTATTCAGCTGTCAATGAGCACTGGGGCTGTTTCTACTTTCTAGCTATTGTGAATAATGCTGCCATGAACATGAGTGCACAAATATGTCTTCAGACCCTGATTTCAGTTCTTTGGGGGTATCTACCTCGAACTGGAATTGATGGATCATATGGTGGCTTTATTTTTAATGTTTTGAAGAGCTGTCAAACTGTTTCCCACAGTGTTTAGACCATGTTACATTCCCACAACAATACACAAGGGTTCCAATTTTAGTGTATTTATTTTTAATGAAACTGCTGATATACTTAGGTTATATAATTAATTATATATAATTAAATATATAATATCTATCATTTATTCTTATTTTCTAATCTCCAAATCTGCTTTGTGTATTTTCCCTTTCTTTGCTTTTATCAGATTAATACATTTTTCTTATATTAGCTTTGTTTGTTATACTTTTTTTTACTCTTTACATTTTAACCTAAAGATAAAAAAAATTCACCTTCACTTATTAAAGTCTAATATGAATTATTATTTTCATAATTTCATAGTTAGAAATTTAAATCCTTTCTCTTCATTTATTCGTCATCTAACTCTGTCCTATTGTTTTCACACATTTTCAGTTATATGTATAAATTAAATTCCACAGGACATTGCAATGATTCCTGTATACTTATCCAGTATTCTTTTTTTCTTCCTATTTTTTCTATTTCTCTTTGGGATCACTATCCGTCTTTAGATTTTTTTCTTCTAGAGCAGTACTTCCAGCAATAAATTATCTCAACTTTTGTTTGATAGGTCTCTGAAAAATGTCATCATTTCCTTATCATTTTGGAAGTACAGTACTGCTGAATAAATAATTATAGGTTGTCATGATTTCCTCTCAGCATGTTGAAGATACTTTTCCACTGTTTTCCTGGTTTACATCATTTCTGTGAAGAAGTCAGCTGTCAGTCTTCCTGTGGCTCTCTGAAGGTTGTCTTTTCTCTCTAGCTCTTTTAAGATGTGTCTTTATTTTCTTGAATATATTAATAATAGTTATTCTGACAACATTTTCTGAAAGACTGCAGGCAATTTTACTCTGACTTTGGAAAATTTTGGCTTAGCTCCCCAGCCTCCAGCATAGGCCAACAACCGCACAGAAAGTTACCCAGAAAAAATTTCAATTGATCCTAGAGGCTTCACTCAGTGACAGCAAAATTTGTGCTTTTTTCTCTTTCCTTTAACAGTGATCTAGAGTGGTGTTCTTCTGATGATAAGCAGATAGTTAAATCTCCCCAGAGGAAGCAATAGCTGGTCCTTATGTTTGTCATTTCCCTATGAATGGTTCCCCATCTCTGTTGCCGTGGTCATCATTGTTCCCATACCTGTGTTTACAATTGTTTTTCCTCTTTTTTTTTATACTGGGTGCAATGGAAATGTTGACCTGGAATGACCTACTATAACCTACTTGCAGCAGATGTTTATTCTGCTCCTTTCAAATACAGTTCCTTCATACTTTTGTGACCAGTAATGACACACTAAATCAATATATGAATTAATACATGAAGTGATAGAGACCCAGGTAGAAGATATACAACATAGCACTTACAGTTTTTTTTTTTTAAGAATGAATAGCATAGATTAGTCTAGATATCTACTTATCAAAGAATAATTAATATTTATTAATGTTATGTAATATGTAAGTAATGTAATATATGCATTTTATATGTAGGAATGTGTGTGTATACACACACACACAGATATTTTAAAGAAATAGTATGCAGACTGAAGGCTAAAAGATTAATAAAAGACTATCAAAAATGAGAATTTGTCAAGAAAGCTAGCTATGCACATATAGTGAAAAAAATTTTAATTGGTGTTTTTCCTACCTATGTAATGACCTGGTGAATTCAGGTAGATAAGAACATAAAAGGATATAACATATTTGAATAAAATTAAATGAAACTGTAAGAATAATTTGAAACCAAGATTCTCTGACTCCAAATCTTTTTCTAATTTATTAGTGGTTGTTATAGTGATATCTGAGGAACCCTGGAGAAAACCCAGACCCTTTCAAGGGAACTAAATTGTCAAAAACATTTTTCATACTAATATTTGTATGTTATTTCCCTTTTTTATTCTTGTTTTTTCATGAGTGAATTGTAGCACTTACAAGAGGCTATAATAAATGATGACATTTTTGTACTTTTGACTAATGGAATATATGCTGTTGTCTCCCTGAGTTGCTTAAAAATTTTCTATTATAAAAGTTTTAGGGTACAGAGACATTTTTTTTTTAAGATTTTATTTATTTATTTGACACAGAGAGAGAGACACAGCGAGAGAGGGAACACAAGCAGGGGGAGTGGGAGAGGGAGAAGCAGGCTTCCCGTGGAGCAGGGAGCCTGATGCAGGGCTCGATCCCAGGACCCTGGGATCATGGCCTGAGCTGAAGGCAGACGCTTAATGACTGAGCCACCCAGGCGCCCCAGGGTACAGAGACAGTTTAACAGTATTTGTTCTTCCAATCCATGACCATGGAATGTTTTTCCATTTCTTTGTGTCTTCCTCAATTTCTTTCATAAGTATTCTAAAGTTTGCAGAATATAGATCCCTTATCTCTTTGGTTAAGTTTACTCCTAGGTATCTTATGGTTTTTGGTGCAATTGTAAATGTGATCAATTGCCTGTTTCTCTTTCTTCTATTTCATTGTTAGTGTATAGAAATGCAACTGACTTCTGTGTATTGATTTTATATGCTGCCACTTTACTGAATTCCTGTATCAGTTCCAGCAATTTTTTTGTGGAATCTTTTGGGTTTTCTACAGAGTATCATGTCATCTGTGAAGAGTGAAAGTTTGACTTCTTTGCTGATTTGGAAGCCTTTCACTTCTTTTTATTGTCTGATTGCTGAGGCTAGGACTTCTAGTACTATGTCAAACAACAGTTGAGAGAATGGACATCCCTGTCATTTTCCTGGCCCTAGTGGAAAAGCTTTCAGTTTTTCCCTATTGAGGATATTTGCTGTGGGTCTTTCCTTATATGGCTTTTATGATATTGAGGTATGTATCCCTACATGGTGGAGAGTTTTTATCAAGAAAGGATGCTGTATTTTGTCAAAGGCTTTATCTGCATCTATTGAGAGGATCATACAGTTCTTGCCCTGTCTTTTATTAATGTGATGTATAACATTGATTGATTTGTGGATGCTGAACCACGCCTGCAGTCCAGGAATAAATTCCACTGGGTTGTGGTGAATAATCCTTTTAATGTACTGTTGGATCCTATTAGCTAGGATCTTGGTGAGAATTTTGGCATCCATGTTCATCAGGGATATTGGTCTGTAATTCTATTTTTTAGTGGGGTCTTTGTCTGGTTTGGGGAATCAAGGTAATGCTGGACTCATAGAATGATTTTGGAAGTTTTCCTTGTATTTCTATTTTTTAGAACAGAAAAGACCATGAATAGCCAAAGTAATGTTGAAAAAGAAAACCAAAGCTAGAGGTATCACAATTCTGGACGTCAAGCTGTATTACAAAGCTGTAATCATCAAGACAGACACAAAAATAGACACAGGTACTGGCACAAAAACAGACACACAGATCAATGGAACAGAACAGAGAATCCAGAAGTGGACCCTCAACTCTATGTTCAACTAATCTTTGACAAAGCAGGAAAGAATATCCAATGGAAAAAAGACAGTCTCTTCAAGAAATAGTGTTCAGAAAATTGGACAGCCACATGCAGAAGAATGACACTGGATCACTTTCTTATATCATACATAAAAATAAACTCAAAATGGATGAAAGACCTAAGTGTAAGATAGGAGTACATCAAAATCCTAGAGGAGAACTCAGGCAACAATCTCTTTGACTTTGGCTTCAGCAACTTCTTGGTAGACACGTCTCTAGATGCAAGGGAAACAAAAGCAAAAATGAACTATTGGGACTTCATTAGGATAAAAAGTTTTTGCAGAGCAAAGGAAATAGTCAACACAACTAAAAGCCAACCTACAGAATGGGAGAAGATATTTGCAAATGACATATCAGATAAAGGGCTAGTATCCAAGATCTATAAAGAACTTATCAAACTCAACACCCAAAAAAACAAAAAAACCCAGTCAAGAAATGGGCAGAACATGAACAGACATTTCTCCAAACAAGACATATAAATGGGGGTGCCTGGGTGGCTCAGTTGGTTGGGTGTCTGCCTTCAGCTCAGGTCATGATCCCAGGGTCCTGGGATGGAGCCTCACATCGGGCTCCCTGCTCAACAGGGAGTCTGCTTCTCTATCTTGCCGCTAACATTTTCTCTTTCATTCTCTCTCTCTAAAGTAAATAATTTTTTTTAAATAAAAAAGACATGTAAATGACCAACAGACACATGAAAAAATGCTCAACATCATTTGGCATCAGGGAAATAAAAATCAAAACCACAATAGGATACCACCTCACACCAGTCAGAATGGCTAAAATTATCCACTCAGGAAATGACAGATGTTGGCAAGGGTGCAGAGAAAGGGGAACCCTCTTACACTGTTGGTGGGAATGCCAACTGGTACAGCCACTCTGGAAAACAGTATGGAGGTTCCTCAAAATGTTAAAAATAGAACTACCTTATGACCCAGCAATTGCACTACTAGGTATTTATCCAAAGGATACAAACATAGTGATTCGAAGGGGCACATGCAAGCCAATGTTTATAGCAGCAGTGTCCACAATAGCCAAAATATGGAATGAGCCCAGATGTCCATTAACAGATGAAAGGATAAAGAAGATATGGCATATATATATATATATATATATATATATATATATATATATATATAATGGACTATTACTCAGCCATCAAAAAGAATGAAATCTTGCCATTTGCAATGATGTGGTTGGAACTAGGTGGTATTATGCTAAGTGAAATAAGCACTCAGGGAAAGAAAAATACATTTTACTCATATGTGGAGTTTAAGAAACAAGACAGATGAACATAGGGGAAGGGAAGAAAAAATAAAAGAAGATAAAAACAGAGAGGGGGCAAACAAGAGACTCCTAACTATAGGGAACAAACTGAGGGTTGCGGGAGGGGCGGTGGATGGGGGATGGGGTAAGTGGGTGATGGTCATTAAGGAGGGCATGTGATGTAATGACCACTGGGCGTTATATGCAACTGATGAATCACTAAATTCTACCCCTGAAACTAATAATACAGTATATGTAAACTAAGTTGAATTTAAATTAAAAAAATTTTTTTAAAGTTTTAGGGTACAGATATGTAGATTTTTAGAGATTAACATAGCTTACTGTCAGCACTTTGCAGTTATATTATTTTTGCCTATACTGCTATAATTTTTTTTTTTTTTTTTTTAAAGATTTTATTTATTTGACAGAGACAGAGACAGCGAGGGAGGGAACACAAGAAGGGGGAGTGGGAGAGGGAGAAGCAGGCTTCCCGCTGAGCGGGGAGCCCGATGCGGGGCTCGATCCCAGGACCCTGGGATCATGACCTGAGCCGAAGGCAGACGCTTAACCGACTGAGCCACCCAGGCACCCCTATAATTTTTTTTTTAAGATTTTATTTATTTATTTGTGAGAGAGAGAATGAGAGAGAGCACATGAGAGTGGGGAGGGTCAGAGGGAGAAGGAGACTCCCTGCCAAGCAGGGAGCCCGATGCGGGACTCGATCCAGGGACTCCAGGATCATGACCTGCGCCAAAGACAGTCGCTTAACCAACTGAGCCACCCAGGCGCCCTATACTGCTATAATTATTGTAAACATATTATCATTTAATAAATCATTATATTGAAATTCTGAAGGTTTCCTTGTGTTCTGAAGAAACACAAGAAGATATAAGTACACATCATTGTCTTTTTTTGTAATATTTTTTTATTAAAAAAAAAGCCTTTCTAAATTTTTAAATTTAATTTAAAACTTACTCTTTTAAAATTAAATTATGCACTATTCTAAAATATAAAGTATTTTTCACATATTTAAGCTTAAAATGTTGGTTTAGAAGAGGAGATTAAGAGAACTAATTAATCAAACCACAGCTGTACCATCTTTATCTAAATATGCCAAAAAAAAAAAAAATGAAACTGACATTCAGAAAATTCTCTCATTGATGGAAGAGAAGAATGTATGCAAAAGAAATTGGAAAAACCATTAATTAAGAACTTTTAAAAAAATGACAAAATCTTTCTTTCCTTCTTCTTTACAGATGCTTATAATTTAACTTATGGTGTCTTGTGCACCAAACATTTTAAAATATTGTTATGATGTCATTTAAATTATAGCATCCATTTGATACCAATCATTTAGAATTTGAAGAGAAATTATTTTGTATTTTAACATTAGTATTAGGAGCTCATTAAAAGCCAAAAGTTGTTTGGTTTTGCTTTTAAAACTAGAAATGGACAAAAGTCACTACGGCATCTTATTAAGCATTAAGTTATTGCATTGCCACATTGCATATGGCTGAAGAGGTGCACAAAATAGTTGAGTAACTAATAAATCTCTGAACACTTGACACTGGAGAATGCCTGTTGGGTGAAATGTCAGAGAAAGAATAATCATGACAGTGCCATTTTCCAACAACACATTAATAAGTTAATTAATAATTTAGCTGAAAACCATGAAGACTGAGTTACTATAGCATCTACACAATTATGATTTTGTTTTACAAATGGATAAATTTATCGATGTGTCTAGTTTGTTTTGCTCATATTCATATGGTGTTTGTTTTAAACACGTCCTATCTACCCTGTTGATGAAGGAGGGTTTCCTGCCCTGAGATAATGGGGATGAGCAAAGAGAATACAGCTGACACTGGATACATAAGATAGATGGCAGGTTACTGATCACACAGACTTACAGCGTAGGAGAGCAAGGCAGTGCATGTCATACAGGGCCACATGGGTATTGACTGCACTCTAGAACATACTGAGCAATCTCGGGTGGTGGGAGGCAGGCTTTGTAGTATCAAAAGGTAGTAGTGACCCCTGGCTCCTGAGGAAGAACGTGACTGGCTTGTTAGAATAATTTCACATCTGGTGGGGAGTGGCGCCTGCTCTTCAAGGACAATTAGGAACCACACCCGATCCCCTTGGGAAGAACAGTTGTTTGACTAAGGTTATTACCTCAGAGAGCAGAGCGGGGAGGAGAACTTGCAGTTAGGCCATTGGAGGTCCTCTGCTTTACACAGATACCAAGACACACATACTATCGGGCCTTAGCACATCTGCTTCGTCCAGTGTGGGGTCATCTTAGAAGCAGATCTTAGGGCTCTTCCTGTGCTTGTCTTATTTAACAATTAGGGTAACGTCCAAGTCAGTAGAGACTAGTGATTCTGAGCATGGACTCTGAAGAAAGGAATCGTGGGAGTCAAATGCAGCTCTGCAATTTCTTAGTTCCAAGACTTTGGGCAAATCCCTCAACTCTCCTGTACCTCAGTTTCCTCATTTGTAAAATGGGCTAAAGATAATACATACTTACTGAGGCCAACATAGGCATGTGAGCCCTCTGTGGCCGGAATTGTTTGTGTGCTGTGGCGCACACAGGGTAAGGTCGGGAACGCCCAGGCCTGAGAGGGGGAAAAGTCTCCCTCGCCTTGTTGTGTGCCTATGCCTCAGGCATCTGGTCAGCTGAGAAATGGCTCATGATGTTTTGAGTAATCTTGGGCACATTGTTCCTTGTGACGCCCACCGAGGAGAGTGGCTTCGTGTGCGGGGATGTGATGATCAGATAACATCCTGCTTCAAATGTATATGCGGGGTGTTGTCTAATCTCAGCATTCCTGCATAGGATTTGATTCTATCTCTATGTAGTTTCGGGGAATGGGTCATGAAGTACCTTTGCACAAGAGCTGATCAGAGAATGAGATTTACTTAAGATATGTAATTATTCCGGTGCAACCGGAGTTGATTTGTTTTTGTCCTCTCTTGCGTAAAGAAGTATCGGGATATCTTAATGCTTACATTGTTAATCAGTAACAATATATTTTGATTGTAAAGAGTATATAAGATGTCAAGAAATAAACGGCAGTATGCAGTTGCAAGTGCTGCCTTTGCTCTGCATCCCCTGTGTCCTGGTGATTTCGCGACCCTTACCCAGGGACCCCAACGCACTAGACGTTGACAACTTACCACATAGGGTTGTTTTAAGGATTACATGATTTATTGTTTCTTTTTTTTTTTTTAATTTTATTTATTTATTTGACAGAGAGAGACAGCAAGAGAGGGAACACAAGCAGGGGGAGTGGGAGAGGGAGAAGCAGGCCTCCCGCAGAGCAGGGAGCCCGACGCGGGGCTCGATCCCAGGACCCCGGGATCATGACCTGAGCTGAAGGCAGACGCTTAACAACTGAGCCACCCAGGCGCCCCCATGATTTATTGTTTCTAAACACTTTATAAATGCTTGGTATATTTATTTTTAAGAGATAAATGATTAAAAGCATATACAGATTTAACTTATTATTTATTTAATTATTTAGGAAATAATTATTTCCTGAAAGGGTTGTAATGAAAGGATACAAAAACAAACATTAAAATTGGCAAAGTCTAGGTAACATGGGGAAACATTGTTGGGGATAATCTTGTGCAGAAAGAAAGTACTGCAATTATACTATGAACTTTCTCCCAGGTAATACATGTAGTTTTCAAAATTGTAGATGACATAAAGCTAGAGAGATAGTTAGCATTTTGGGTTAATAGAATCAGAATCTAAAACAGTCTCCATAGTCTTGAATATTGGGTCAAATCTGGCAGAATTAAATTTAACAGAAAAAAAAATGTAGGTCTTAAACTTGGGGTCCTAAAAGAGGAAATATATATACTTTAGGATGCAGTTGATTTTATGCTCAGTATAAGTCAATTAATAAGTTTCCCCCAAAAAGCCCACATAAGTTTCATATAAGTTTTGGCTTTATTTATAGGAATATAGTGTCTTGATCAATTAAAGTGATAATATCATTTTTCATTGGTCACTCGGTTTATCTTTCTCGCTAGTTTCAAAAGGACATGGAAAAAGTAGGGCATATTTCAGCAGAGCAACTATGAGACTGAGTTGACTTGAAACTGTCATATCAGAAACTGAGGAATAGTAGAAATAATAATTTGCCCTGACTCTATATCATTTAGTAGTCTTGATGCACACACCTGGCTAAGCACCAAGCAGCAATGCTAACTGCGTCAGAAGACATCCCTTCCTTGTTCCTGACTTCTTTCCAGTTCTTATCCAGTCCTAACTCCTGGCTCCGTCAAAGGCATTTCTGCCCACTCCCCCTTTTTTTAGGATAGAATTTAACTTCTGAGCTTGCTCATTCCAAACTTTAAATGGATATTTTAGTTTAGATCCCTTTTGGATCTTCGTGCTTCAACTATCAGGGGTAGAATTCCATTCCTAGTAGACTCTCAAATGACCCCGTTTACCACAGAGGTTTAAGTCTGGAAAAGATGTTGGAAGCAGCCCCCTAAAGACAAACCTAGAGCTAAAGAAAGAAGGCTAATGGAGGAGGGGGAGTTTTGGGGAAGAAGGACTGACTTCGTGACAGCTGGAATCCCCTGAAATTAGAGCGCACCTTTGTCAGGAACTTGACTTTCCCATTACTATAGATATTTCAGCAAAAGTTTGTTCTTCCATGTGTGGAACTCTTGAAGGAAAATGTAAAAATTAGACCATAAATGATAGTCTTTTCCCTGGGTTTTTATTTTGTTTTTGTTTTTAAGAGTATGGGATTATATCAGAATTTTTAAAAAGAATCATATGCTACAAATTTTATGTTTATTTCCTTGAGGCTCAGAAAATACAATCAAAGATTTACACATAATACGACATGAACATGAGCCATATCTTGTTCAGTTAAGAAAAGCATTAGAATTTAATCTGATAATTAAGGTTAAGAGACAGATTTACTAAAGTACCTGAAATAAAGCATATTCCTCATATGCATCCTCCAGACACATGCTTCATTTTCCATTCATCTCTCTATCTTAAAATATAACTTCATCTTCAACTTGGAATATTTTTATACTTATTCATTTTCTTTAGGCAGAAATTGATAACATCTTCCCTCAGAAATGGATTGTTAAAAGTAATTAAATTGGCTGTTAATAAAAATATTTGAAGTACAAAAGTAAACAAATCTATTAAGATACAGATATAATGCTGTGTAAATATTTATTTTATATATCATGGCTATGAAACTGATTCTTCTATCTCATGAACTTTACTAAGAAATCCCTAAACAGGGCGCCTGGGTGGCTCAGTTGGTTAAGCGACTGCCTTCGGCTCAGGTCATGATCCCAGGGTCCTGGGATCGAGTCCCACGTCGGGCTCCCTGCTCTGCGGGAAGCCTGCTTCTCCCTCTCCCACTCCCCCTGCTTGTGTTCCCTCTCTCGCTATGTCTCTCTCTGTCAAATAAATAAATAAAATCTTTAAAAAAAAAAAAAAAAAAAGAAATTCCTAAACAAATTAGGATATTAAACAATATTAAAAATTACAATTTAGTGAAAGTACATTATGAGGTATCAAGTTCAAAACACAAATTATGCTGAAGTATAAGTCACAAAAGCCACGAGGGAAAAGCTTCTGCACAGCAAAGGAAATAATCAACAAAACTAAAAAGCAGCCTATGGAATGGGAGAAGATATTTGCAAATGACATATACAATAAAGGATTAGTATCCAAAATCTTTAAAGAACTTATTAAACTCAACCCTCAAAAGATAAATAATCTAGTTAAGAAATGGGCAAAAGACAGGAATAGACATTTTTCCAAAGAAGACATCCAGATGGCTAATAGACACATGAAAAGATGCTCAACATCACTCATTATCAGGGAAATACAAATCAAAACCATAATCAGATACCACCCCACACCTGTCAGAATGGCTAAAATTAACAACACAGGAGACAACAAGTGTTGGCGAGGATGTGGAGAAAAGAGAAAGCAAACTAGTGCAGCCTCTGGAGAATAGTATGGCAGTTCCTCAAAAATCCAAAAATAGAACTACACTATGATCCAGTAAGTGCACTACTAGGTATTTACCCAAATGATACAAAAATACACATTTGAAAGAATTCAAGTACCCCAATGTTTTTAGCAGCATTGTCAACAATAGCCAAACTATGAAAGAGCCCAGATGCCCATCAACTGATATATTTAATGGAATACTACTCAGCCATCAGAAAGAATGAAATCTTGCCACTTGGAATGACATGGATGGAGCTAGAGTGCATTATGCTATGCGAAATAAGTCAATCAGAGAAAGAAAAATACCATATGATTTCACTCATATGTGGAATTTAAGAAACAAAACAGATGAACATACAGGGACGGGGAGAGAAAGAAGGAAACAACCTATTGGAGATTCTTAACTATAAAGAACAAACTGAAGGATGTTGGAGGGAAGTGGGTGGGGGAATGGGATAGATGGGTAATGGATATTATGATGAGCACTGGGCATTGTACGTGAAGGATGAAACACTGAAGTCTACTCCTGAAACCAATATTGCACTGTAAGTCAACTAACTAGAATTTAAATTAAAAAGAAAGCCACAAGGAATGGGTTTTATAAAATCTTTCATCTGCATCAAAAGATTGATTTTTCTAACAAAAAATTTAGAAATTGATTGTATGTATTTTCATTGTGTAATGTAATCGTTGGATTATTTAACAAACTTTTTTTTAAGCATGTGTGTTTCAGGTTATAGATTCTCACTTGCTCTTTCAGAAACTAAAAAAAGCAACTGATGTCAGGATGTATTTTGTGTGTCAGATTTTCTCTGCCTTTAACAGTACTGAACAGATATACATACACCCATTTTAAGACTTTAACTGTTATATTTTTAAAAGAAACACTGAGTAGGTTGCTGACTTGTGACAGAGCCAAGATGATAGTCAATATACAGGTATAGGGCCTAAATGCCTTCATAGAAAGCTTTGCCATCGCACTAGATTCTTCTCCTGTGTTCTCTGACATTGATGCCCTGCAAAATAGCAATCTGACTTCATTTATCAATCTTCTGTTCTTACAAAATTTCTAATTAAACCTATTATATTAGCCCTATTCTGCTAGTCTGCCTACAGTGCAGAACCATTGTCTTTTAGACATTGACATACATTTTTTTTTCCTCTGACAGAGCTTAACAGCTTAGATTTGTTTCTTAATTTAACATGTAGTAAGTGGCTATTGAGTTAAGCATTGTATTAGAAACTGAGGAGACAATGGTGGCTATGGTGGTTAGTTTTATTGTGTCAGTCTGGTGGGGCCACAATGTCCAGATATTTGGTCCAACGTTATTCTGGATGTTTCTGGGAAGGTGTTTTTGAATGAGGCATTTAAATCAATGGACTACTGATCTTCAGAATGGTGGTGGGCCTCATCTGATCAGCTGAAGGCCTGAATAGAGAAAAGGTTGACCTCCTCAGTGCAAGAAGGAATTCTCTAGCAGACAGCCTTAGGTATTCACCGTAAACATTGGCTCTTTTTGGCTCTCCAGCAGACTGCCTTTGGATGTAAGCTGCAACTTTTCCTGAGTCCCCAGCCTGCCAGCCTGCCCCATCAGATTTTGGACTTGCCACCCTCCACAGTCATGTGATCCAATTCCTTAAAATAAGTTTTTTAATGTATCTATATCTCCTTATATAGATATAGATAATCACATGATCCAATTTCTTAAAATAATTCTATTTATGTATCTATACATAAAGCCTACATGTGTACATGTATATATAGAGAGAATGAGAGACAGAGATTGATCTGTAGATAGGTATATAGATACATATATATACAAAGATTTATTTTAAGGAATTGCATCACATGATTATGATCTATATCTATATGGACGTCTGTTTCTCTGGAGAACCCTGACAAATACAGTGACCTAAACATGTTTGTAGACCATACGTATGCAGGGAGAATAATGCAGGAATTCTACTTAAATTGGGAGTGGTGTTTCTGAAGACAAGTTGTTAAAACTTCACCTTGAAATCTTTGTGAGACTATCGTAGTTGGAGGAAACAGTTACTACAAGACAAGAATGGCAGCATGTACAAAAAAAGAGAAATGATAGCACAGGCTTGAAAAATAATTAATAGTTGTTTTGCTGGAAAAGTCAAGGTAGATGAGAGACAAGTAATGAGTTAAAGGTAATGGCCCTTTAAGTCAGCAAATAGCACATACTTTCTCAGTGATACACATGGAGCCAGACAGAATAACTCCATTTAAAACAACTACCCTAGTATAAAATATTCCCTTCTCTTTCTATTTGATTCTTTGTTGTTGGTGGCCGGCTGTGTTTTCCCTGATATTTAGACCCACTCTCCTCCTTGCCCCCATGTCCATTTTGACTTGTCCTAGCACATCAAACGGTAATCTAAAGCAGGGCTCTGGGCAGTGTTGATTTTTATTTTCACTGCTAATATTTCATGTAGTCAACCTTCTTTCCTGAATACTGCTTATATGGCAAGTCTTTTGTGATATGATCAGAAAGCAGCAAAATATGCAATGGTCGCTGTCCTCCATGTCTTTAAGGGTACAGAAATGTTTAGGTTATGTCTGAAAAGGGACTAGAAAATGGAATAAACATGATTATCATGACAATTTATTTCCACCTTGAGCTATACATCAGAGATAATCTATAGACCAAACTTTTTGCAATGATGATAGAGCTCATCATATTCCACTAAATAGAATGAAATATTTCAGAATGGAAGTATTAAAATCACTACGAGATAAAAAACAATAGCCTGCCATCCAGGGAAAATGCTATTAAATAGGATTTGTTTTTAAAATAAATATTAGAGTTAGATCCATAAGGTAAAATGATTTATTATAAATTAACAGTAAGAATAGGTAGATTTCAGAGTATTTCTATAAGTAATGTCACAGAACCACCCTCCTGAGCTAACTAATTAGCTCATTAAAGCATTCCATTTCATTGAAAAGCAGTTTTATTTTTTTTTGAAGATTGTCAGCTGTGAGATTGAATGACATGCAAAATCTCTTGGTATTTTATGGATATGTGATCCTTGGCATTCAATAATGAAACTGCTCTTCTGTGTTTGTAGAAGAAGAGCATTCAATTTTCATGGAAATGTCAGAAAGATTATATTGTTTTCTTCTATTTATTTTTATTGTTTTGGTCTGGGATATAGTTGAAAGCCTGTCAGTGGTGTCCTTTGCAGTTGCTTCAAAAGCCATAAAACAATTGGTACAACCTGAAAATGCAGATTTATTGTTGATGCCAAAAGATAGGAATCTTTTAAAGTAAGAAATAATGTGAGATCCATAAATTTCCAGTTGAAGATAATGCATTTAAAAGTTTTGACTATCTTTCTATTTATTTTATATTTGTTTCCCCAAACCTCTAATAAAATCTCATCTGGTGGGCTTTCCATATACAGAAAAAGTGAATAGGTCCTCTGTAATTACTATATAGGCTAAGTACTTATATATTATAAGCATTCAATAAATGCTTAATGAGAAAGTGAATAAAGGAAGTGATTAGTATATTAATATTTGGAGAGTTCCTTTCACCTAAACTACCCTCTGATTTCTTTCCAATTATTATTATTATTTTTTTAAGTAGGCTCCACACCCAGCGTGGAAGTAATGTGGTGAAACATTGCACCCTGCACATTGCAATGTGGGGCTTGAACTCACAACCTGGAGATCAAGACCTGAGCTGAGATCAAGAGTTGGACGCTTAACCCACTGAGCCACCCAGGCGCCCCTCTAAATATTCTGAATGGCTTTTCCATGAAATCATTTATTATACCTCAAATTCAATTAGTTTCTGTTTCATTTTAACCAACAGCACATTATTTAGCACTCCGCCATGATTATTTTTTAATAAATTTAATCTACAGATCTTAACATTTGTTTGAATTCTAATATGTTACTGTATGGCAGGTTAATACAGATAGGATGGAAGAAAAGGCAAAAAAGAGAGCACTTAACAGAGCAGCTAAAAAAAAAAAAAAGGTAGGAATGGTCAAACAACCTACTGATGAAAGGGACCCATGAGTTATTTGTCCTTTCCTACATATAGTCAACTGTAAATGTTTGTGAACATATAGAGGAAGGTAAGAATGAGTAAACACTATGGCAGGTGTTAGCGCACGCATAAGTACAGGGTAGGTATTATATAGAAGGGTCACATAGCCCAGTTTGTTGGGTTAGAAATGGCTACCTCAAGGGCATGATGCTTTGAAGTGTGTTAAACAGAAGAGAATTAATGAAGGGGTATGACAGAGATTGTTAATTGTGCCCAACCTCTACTTCCTTTTTCACATTTAGTAATGAACTCCCTGATACTGCATCACCATTAGCTGGACACACCCATATAAAGACCATGATTCCAGCTAGAGGGTTGACCAAGCTCTCATGAATGCAATCTGAATAGTGTTTCACCTTCCACATTACTTCCTTAAACAGAGAAAATATGCATGTTATTGTGAGCTAGCTTTGAATCTAAGGTCAAGCACAATGCCCTAGAAAATGATGAAAGAAGACAGAAGGAACTTAAGATAAACTAAAGGAGCAAAATTAGGTATAGGGTGTTGTGGGGGATATATAGGAACATGTAAACTGGTCTTGTCAGGTTAGGGATGGCTTTTTTTTTTTTTTTTAAGATTTTATTTATTTATTTGTCAGAGAGAGAGCGAGGGAGGAAAGGCAGGGAGAGTGGCAGAGGGAGAAGCAGACCTCCTGCTGAGCAAGGAGCCTGATGCAGGACTCGATTCCAGGACCCTGCAATCATGGCTTGAGCCAAAGGCTGATGCTTAACCAACTGAACCACCCAGGCATCCCCAGGCATGGCTTTTACTTTCCCTGAAGTTTGCCTGCTTATGTGTAGAAAAAGAGGAAAAAAAAACAAAAAAACAAAACAAAACAAAACACTTCTAATTTTTTTTTTTTTGGACACTATATTTTTGGTTCTTTTGCCCAACCTCGTAGCCCATATTCAATAAAATAAAGAGGGGGGGGCAAAGGTCCCAAGATGAAAAACAAGACAATTGAGGCTTTAGTGTCCGGATTGCTGACTACCTCTTCATTCTCCTTCTAGCATATACTTTTTTGTGTCCCCCACATCCTTTGGAATAATTAATCCAGATCTTTGCATTCTTGATTCTTTTCTTTTTCACTTCCAATGATCTTTTCTCCCCCATGTTAAAAAAAAAAAAAGGGAATTTGTTTTCATCCACCTATAATTGCAACACCTTTAAAACCTACACTTTGTGTCTCCTACTCTCTTATAAGCATCTGCTCTCCTGTTAATTATGAAGCTAACAAGGCTTACACTTTTGATTGCTCATTTGTAAGAGCCCCATCCAAGTCCCTGGTAAGAGTCCCAGCAACAAGTTCTCATATTTTTGTAGAAGTTTAAAAAGCAAAACACTTTTGCTTTCTCTTATTCAAGGAGGGAGCCCCCCAAAATACAAACTATAGAACCCATGAAACTAGCATCTTCCCTGACCCCACTGTGAAAATTCTTGAACATTTTTGGAGCTTCCAATCCATTCACTCACCCACTTTGCATTGCCCATGGTAGCTTGTTGTTCTTCAGTGCCCACTAATGCCCACCACCCAGTGTGGATTCCAGGCACTTTGCCCATAATCACTCCCCTGTCAACATCACCAAACTTGTTCCTATCCATCTCAAGAATATAACCTCAGAAAACCCTAAACATTCAAGTATTCAAGCACCTGACTTCTCTAAAGTAAATTAAATAAACATAACTTGTGAAAAATCACATTGTTTCACTGAAATTTATGAACACAGGCATTTAATGAGAGCTCCATTGTATCTGGGAGCTCTTCACTTTCAAGTTGACTATTCCATGCTAGATGCTTCTTCCTTCTTTCTTCATTTCCTAACACACTCATGTCTCACTTCTTTTTAGAAATTATGAATAATCAGTAAAAAGCTGTCTTAGCTACTATCAAATCTACACAACTATAGGCATCTGAATATGACATTTGTCCGTTTCTTATTACAATGGAAGGAAGGCTATCCTATGCGAGGCTGGTTCATCACTCCACTCCCATCTCAATCCTTAAGGATTTAGCTTCTGCACATAATCCCCCTTCTGCCCCATCAGTTTCTCCACCTTTATTGAATAATTCCCACAAACTTACAAAATTCAGCTTTTTTCTCTGCCTTAATAAAATGAAACCCCATTTTATGAATAACACTTATCCCAGCATCTGCCTTTCTCTCTCTTTTCAATTTAATTACTACACCATTTACTGAACAGTCCATCAATTCCTCATTTATTTGCAGTGCTTCTTGAGTCAAGTTCCCGTATATTTATGGACAGATTTCTTTTTTAATTCTGCAATTTTTGGCTCTCCTACTACAAATAAACCAACAGTTTTTTTATTACTATAGCTTTTTATAAGTATAGTTGACCCTTGAACACCATGGGGCTTGGGGGGCTGACCCCCCAGGCAGTCAAACATCTGCATATAACTTTTGACTCCCCAGAACTTCATAGCTAATAGCCCACTGGACCTTGCAGTTTATACCTGGGCTTGTCCAAGGGTCAACTATATTGACATATGATGATGGGAGTCCAGCACAGCCCAAGGGTTACATGCAAGGACTCTAGACGCAAACAGCTGGGTTCAAAGCAGTTACACTGTTAACTACCTGCACGATCTTGAGGAAGTTAAAATCTGTGACTCACTTTGTGTATATGAAAAAAATTGAGTTAATAATTATACTACCTAAGATTTTTGGGAAGACTAAAGAAAAGTACTATTTAAGTATTAGCTATTATTATCATTACTGCAATTTTTGATAATTTTTGATGTTTTACTTTTCTATATGAATTTTAGAATTAGCTTATTTGCCATGAAAATTCTTTTAGGATATTTTTAAATCGATATTTAGGATTCCTCAATATGACTATGGAAATATCAGCTACTATTAATCAATTATTTGGCTTCCCTTGAATTAATACTTATTTTTTTAATAGCTAAATTCTCTGTTTTACTAAAAACATACTGTATACTTTAATTTTCTGATAGAATTAAAATCTGATTTTTGTTTTTTTAATTTAATTTAATTTTATTATGTTATATTAGTCACCATACAATACATTATTATTTTTGATGTAGTGATCCATGATTCAAATCTGATTTTTGTTGATTCAGATATGAATTATTCTCTCTTTATCACTACTTTTTATTAATGTTCTACCACTTCATGCATAGTATAAGACCCTTGCAACAATATCCTTCCAATTCAACCTTCCCATCCTTTGTACTATTTTTTATACACTTTACTTCATAAATATTTTAACTCTACTAGAACTTGTTACTATTTGTCTTTAGGTCAAGGATCAGTACACTTTTCTGTAAAAGGCCAGATAGTAAATATTTTTGGCTTTACAGGGCATAATATTTCTGTCACTACTCAACGCTTCTGTTGTAGGGTGAAAGCAGCTATGGACAATTCATAGATGACTAGGTGTGTCTATGCTCCAATCGAACATTATTCACTAAAGTAGGCAGTGGGTTGGATTTGACCTGCAGGTAGTTTGCTGACTTCTCCTTCAAATGATTATATTTTAATGACATTAAAAATAAGGAAAGATGTCTTCAACATTTTATTTATTTTATTTTATTTTATTTTTACCATTATTAGTGGAATTTTCAAAAAAAAATTGTGTGTAACTCCAAATTTCCATCTGCCACCTTAGTTTTTGAAGCAAGCCTGCTCCCAGTGAATTTTCTCAACCTTTTTTTTTTTTTATAAAATCCTTTTTTTGTTGTTGTTATTGGGGGGCTGACTTTTGAAAGATATTTTTACTTAATATAGAATTCTGGGTTTGGGAGTTGTTTTCTCTTTAATCAGTACATTAGTTATGCCCCCCCATTTTCTCTGGCTTGTATAGTTTCAGACAAGCATGGTGTAATTCCTATCTTTTTTTTTTCTGTAAGTAGTTCTTTCTTCCTTTCTGCCTTCCTCTTTTTATCTCTTTCCCCATTTATATGTGTCTCTCTCTTTCTTTCTCTCTTCCTGCTAGTCTACAAGACTTTATCTTTGGTTGTAGCACTTTGACTGTGATATGATTTTTGTCTTTATCATGATTTGGGTTCTCTGAGTTTTGGGGGGTTAAGAGATTGATGTCTTTTACTTCTACTAATTTTGGAATATTTCCAACCCCCCCCCCATTCTATGCCTATATTACACTTTTCATATACTGCTTGCTATTGTCCCACCATTTTTGGAAGATGGGTGCCCCCACAAACACACACATGGTTTTTCCCTTTTATTTGTTTGATATTTTCTACAGTTTTTCTAGTGGTTGATAAGCCTTAAGAGAAATCCCCCAACTTTTCTATTATTTTTTTCCCCAGCATGTTCACTTGACTGTTTCACAGTTCCCATCTTAGCTGAAATTTCCTGAGTTGTTTGTTTTTTCCACTAGACCTCATTTGAAGAGTTGCTGCTTTTGTACCTTTTCTGCCAAAGGTAAAGCAGCTTTTGTTCTTTCTTTTTTTTTTTTTAAAGGTTTTATTTATTTTTCTGAGAGAGAGAATGGGAGACAGACAGCATGAGACGGGGAGGGTCAGAGGGAGAAGCAGACTCTCTGCTGAGCCGGGAGCCTGATGTGGGACTCGATCCCAGGACTCCAGAATCATGACCTGAGCCGAAGGCAGTTGCTTAACCAACTGAGCCACCCAGGCGCCCCAAGCAGCTTTTGTGATGTTTCTCCTGGGAGGGCACTGACCCACACTGGAATTCATTTTTCTTGGTTATTATCTGACTTAAAATCTCTGACAGGCTCAAGGAAAGTTATGCTTCTGTAGATCATCTGGCTTTATTTTTGAGAATTGTGTTAGAGTGGTGTTTTCTCTTATGTCTTTTCACAAGTGGAGGCAAAATTCTCTGGATTATTTTATTATTTTTGAGTAATATTATTTCCTTCCATATTTTATGTTCTCTTTTTACAGATTTTATTTGGATTCTGTCTCTCTTGGAATAATTCTCATTCATATTTTGAACTACATTCTGTAAGATTTTCTTTGTCTTCTAATTATATTACTGAATTTTGTGCCTGGGGTGTTACTGTTCATTTCCAGTAAATTTTCCTTATTTTCAGAATTTTCTGCTTGTCTAACTTATTATTTATTTGGGGGAGCTTTTAATATTTTTCTTAATGAGTATATTGATTATATTTATTTTGAAATATTCCTCTGTTCCATGCATGTCTTTGGTTTCTACATTCTCATTTTTTGTATGTTTTATTCTCAAGTGCTTTATTAAATTTACATTTCTCTCTTTAACAGTGATACATTCAAATGCAGATAGAAGGCTCTGAGGGTAGAAGACAGGAAGGGGGGCTCTGAATGTTTTCACAATTCATAATGTAGTATAAATGTTGTACCTTCACCTTCACCCATGGCTGATGTTCTACATCCAGAACCTCTATTGTTAAACTGATACCATAGGTTAAATATGTAGCCTGCTCTTGGGATGGACAGAGAGGTCTTCTAATCGACAGGGTGGGAGAAGAGACCTCACACCTTAATTAGTCCTCATAAAGTCTCTAATCCTTGAGCTTTCAGCCCCAATCTATGTTCTTGCCATCAGTATGATTGCATGTCTAACCTGTGAACCTTCTGAGTTCTGGGATGCAGATCAATTTGCTTAATATTGACTTCATCTCCTGTGGGCATGAATTTCCCCCTTTTCACTCTTCAGGTATCATTCATCCATTGGGTTTATAATTTCCAACATTTTGTGCACATTTCTTCTTGTTGTTTCTCATTCTTTTCAACTCTGTGGTTTAATGCATTTTAAGGAATTCCTTAATTGTGACATTAGTGACATTTTGGATAGAGGTAAAAGTATAAATATTCAAAATGCAGTATTTAACTGAAAGTTCAGAGTATGTTTAGCTCTGTTAAATTTAATCTTGTGGTTTCTATCCCTCTGTGCATTTGGCCAAAGATTTCAGTCACAAGTTATATCATTGTCTTAGATTAAGTTCTCTGAAAATAGATACCCAGATGGTGAATTGCTTGCAGAAGGTTTACTGGGAGTATATTCAGAAGGTACATCTGTAAAGAGATTAGAAAAGCAGGACTGGGCAGAGAGAAAAGCAGACTTGCAATGTGGAGTGATCCAGCACCAAAATCTCATTTAGAATCTGCTTTCTTAGACCACTTCTTAGACCAGGAGTTCCCTGGAAATAGACTCTGAGTTGGGAAATTTATGGAAATTTCCTTCACGAGTTACTCCTATTAGGAAGTTAGGTCAGAAATAGTGAGCATAGAGAGCAGGTAACGCTATGGATCTTACGGGGAGCTCGGAACTTTGTCCTGTATAGATGTCCCAAGGCAGGGCAAGGGATCATAGATTTCATATCCCTTCATCAGCTAGAGGCCATTGACCCAGCGTGGCCTTCAGGAGGGGACACCATCTTGGATGATGCAAATCTCTGAGGCTCAGTGGAATTCCCAAGGAGAGACATAGCAATGTATAGTCGATAGATCCTTGTCCTAAAAGTTGGGAAACAGGTGGATTGGCTTTTAGAAGGACATCTTGATGAGCAACAGTGTCAATCACAGTAATCATTTCTCACATTGTTTGTAATATCAGATCCTGCGCCATGTGCACGTTTGTTCTTACTCCTATTCCATTGAAGAGAGAGTTCAGGAGACGCCAGTTTGTTAGCTAGTTTCCCATGGTTTTCAGCAAAGCAGAGAGCTGCTTGCAAAATTCAACTCTACTTTCCTTTTAGGCTTAAAAACACTGTATAAAATCAGGCCAATCACAACAGACCTGTTTCTTTTGTCCTTGAGTTTCAGCCCAAGATTTTTAGGAGTTTTCAAACTTAGGTACTTTTGCAGTCAATTCCTTTGCCTATACCTGTGACTGTAGGCAACTACTGAACGACTTTTTTAATGTAATTTTGCTTATTCCAGAACTCCAAATAAACAGAATCGTGCAATAACTGTTCTTTTTGTTTGCTTTTTATCACTCAGCATAATATTTTTGAATTTGTGCATGCTGTTGGGTATATGCAGAAGTAATTTTTTTTATTGCTGAGAATCATGCCATTTTGTGGATATACTACAATGAGCTTATCAATTAAACTGATAAAAGACATTTGACTTATCTCCAGTGTGGGGATATTATGAGTAAAGCTGTTATTACCAATGGTGTATGTTTTGTGTAGGCATCGTTTTCTACTTCTTTTGGGAGATTATCTGTGTGACCCTTCACAGCTAGCCACCTTTTGTTTTACTATTTCTTAAGCAACATCTATGCATACACAAGAATTAGCATTGAACTTCATGTATATATAGATAAAAGAAAACTTTTACTGTAAGGGGTTGGGTAGTAAATATTTTAGAGTTTTCGGGCTGTGGGATCTCAGTAGCAACAAACCAACTTAACCATGGTAACACAAAAGCAGGCATAAAAAATACAGAAACAGATGAGTGTGGCTAAAACCTTATATGCATAAACAGAAGGTGGGCTCAGTTCAGCCCACAAGCTTTGTAGTGCTCTGGCTTGCCTCCCAATCTAGGTATACATTCATGCAAATTCAAAAACAACAGGAATTATTTAAAAGTTTATAATATTCCTGGATTATAAATATGTACATTGATTTGTATGTATTCACATAAACATAAACTGGACAATAAATAGATGCTAGGAAATGATTGCTTGGTGTTACCAGAAAATGATGTTTCAGTATTCATCTGAGAAAATGGGTGTGGCAGATAAATGTCTTCGTCTTGTCTCCTACCTAACTATTCTTGCTGCTCAAATCCTTCTTGCACACTGGGGTGGCGTCTACTTCTGACTTTGACAGGGATATAACTCATAAACCTTTATGACATTCAAACACAGACCCCTTTAGTCTTAAGGACATAAGGCAAGAGAGGTAGAGAAGCACTGCCCTGGGGTCTAAAGACCATTTGTCTCAAGAACAGGTATTTATGGTGCCAAGTTGTCCTGTCCAAATGCTCCTTGTCTTGTTCCAAGTGATAAAGGTGGGCATATCTTTAATAGATTTATTGTTTGTGTGTTTGTGATATACAGAGTTTCCTAAGTGGTGGGGCTCAAGGCAGTGGTTTTCTATTGCTGGTAGAAAAAGAATAATCTTATAAAAACATAAATCAGGTGATGATTCCCTGTTACTTAATACATTCCAGTATATTTCTGTAGCATTTAAAATGAAATCCATATTCCTTACCATGGCACCAAGGCTCCCCATGTGGTAGAGAACGACACACACACACACACACACACACACACACACACATTGCAAATTGTTCTGGTTTTGCTTTGCTTTCCCCCAGCCTACCATGTTCCAGCCTGCTAGTCTCCCTTCTTTTTCATGAAGAAATAAAGGGGAGAAAACAGGCAAACTAAGCTTTCCAAAGAAAAATACATCTGTCCCTTTGATTTCTGTACTATAGGGCTCAGAACACTGTTTGGTAAACAGTAGGTGATCAATTAGCATTTTAAAATAAAGGAGTAAGAAGATTTTATGCAAGCAAAACAAGGAGGGGAATTTTCCCTGTTGATGGAATGGTTTGAGCACATTCTTAGTGGCGTGAAATTTATATATTGTTTTAAAGAATGAATAGCAAGACTGCAGTAATGAGATTTGAAAGGAGAAGCTTATTATTACATACTAAAGTAATTAGTGATGATTTCATGGAAAAGATGGGAGAATCTATAATATTTACAGCAGTGTTTATGCCTTAGAATTGGATAATGCTTTGCGGTTTCCAAGTATCTTCACATCTGTAATCTCATTTACACAAGGTCTCTGCTTTTCTAACTTAATGGAGGCCAGGGATGCATGAAAGCTTAATTAGAGACAGAAGGAAAACACTTTCTTCTTCCAATGATCCATATGTGTCTGTGAAAGAGCAAAAAGACTTTTTTCTTTTTTTTTAAGAATCATCCTAGAACTTGCAATTTTATTCATTTCTGACAATGGTGAATGGCTATAGCTGCCGACTCACCAGTCTTCCCAAATAAGCAGTTGAGTAAGGAGCCAAATGTCTTGTCTGTGAAAAAAAAAATAATGTATCCGCAGTAAGGCATCTGAATGCCACCTCCGGATAAGAAGGAAATGAGCATGTGTTCATTTGATCTAACACTTTAAATGTAATCTCTCACATTGCTCTCCCAAAACTCATTAGCTTGTGTTTTGAGAGCACCTCTGAGCATGAGCGCTCATGCCCATTTCCAATTAAATACATATATGCACACTTAAACGTGAATTAAAAACAATTACTCAGTCCATATAGATAACTAGAGTTTTCTTTTTTCTTAGAAGTATAGGTTCACTATTTTTAAACTGGCCAGAAGATTGCTTGAAAAGAACAAGTGCAGTTTGCAAAATGCCTTTACTGCCCTCAGGACAAACTAATAAGGAAAGAAAAAGAATTTAATTAGTTAGGTGGAAAACCGTCATATGCTATGTCAGGAAATATACTTCCATAGCATATGCACAGAACGTCCCCTTAATGTGGACATTTTATTTAACAAAATATCTACCTAAATCAACCTTACTAATTCCTCCCTCCCATGAGTAAATTTCCTCTAATCTTCCTGGAGGAAAAGTGGGTCATACTGAATTTGGTAATAATGACTTTGTTTCTTATGATGTTATGCAAATTCTTTGTTCTTCTGTGAATTCCTTCAGACCTTTCTCCTGTTATCATTGGGATTTTACTATTCTGTTTCAGGAACTATAGTTTTAACTGAAACATCTTTTTTGGAATTCCCTGTGGTCACCTTACAACATCTATTTAAAACCCTGTGATCTTAAGGCTGGAAAGAACTACAATGGCCATGTTCAGAAATTAAATTAAAGCATTATTCATCTCTGTATTCTCCATAGTCACACAAATGGAACATAGGATTTCCCTTTCTGTAAACTACAGTATTTTCTGCCTTCATTATACACATGATGCTTTATTATTTATTATCTGTATCTCGGCACTCCTTTACATACACACAAAAAATCTGTAAGACACTGGGTTTGATATGTTTTCATATTCTGTTCCTTTTGACATAGTTTGTATGAAAAAATATTTATTATTAAATTAATACCTAATAATGTGTGACTACTATTGGTTTTGTATTCAATTCTGAGTTCTGAGAAGCTAGGGGATATATAGTCTTATCACACCATAGTTTTTCTACCCTTACCACAGTGTTGGGCGTATGTAAAGCTATTTAACTAAAAGTCTTGAAAATTTATTGTATTCTGGGCACTAATCTAAGTATTTTGCCTCTATTTGCTCATTTAATATTTAGAATATCCCTTTGAGCTATTATACAAATGAGAAAATAAACTGAAGGAAAGATAAAGTAATTTGTTCAAGATTAGTAGTTATTAAGTCGTAGGTCCAGAAGACATAATGTGTTAATCATAAATATTTTAACAGACAAATAAATTGTGAAAAAGTACATAAAAAGCTGAAGCTACTTACCTAATTTTGAAATAAAGGCATATATTTATGTATATTATATATGCATATATGTATATCTACTAAATAAATAAATATAAATATAAACCCTGACCAATGGAGACTTGGAAATAAATGAATTACTTAGGATGGCAATTTACTTTCTGTAGAATACTAATATTTTCTATTCAATCTCCATGGAAGGATTTCACTCTCAACTCATCTTCAAAATAGATCAATGTAAACAATGTATCTATGAATAAGAAATGAATGATTTTGTACTCTGTGTAAGGATGACTATCACAGAGACAGTTGCTATTAACTTGTGACCCAGGATTGGAATTTGTAATTTGTACGCTTTTCTTGGAAAGAGAACATGGCTGATGGCCACATATGAAAATTTTTGTAGTGCCCTAACATTGTGAAGATTTGGAAAGCCTGTTTTTCTTGGCTCTTTAGACACGCTAAGTTCTACTTAAATTTTAAGATTTAAAAACCAAAAAAAAAAAATTAAGATTCCATTCCAAGATGTGCAGAGCAAAACAAAAAAATTGTGAATTTGTACTGGAGCTGTAAAATATTACATAGAAGCCCTGGTTTCTGCACTAATTACACACCACATCCTCCCTAAAGCAAGGGAAATAACTGTGTTTTTCTTTGTAGAATTCTTGGCATCCTCACATCTAGTCTGACAACAGAGGTGTAGAAACTAGAGTTCAGTGAAATTGAGTGTCTTTCCCAATTCCAATATTTCTTTAGGTCAAGTTTGGATAATTAATGTCTTTCTCAACCATATTTCACAATTTTTGTGTAATTTTGTCAGTATCTATTTCATTGATTAATTCTTTCATAATTATGTTGAAAAAATTTTAAATGTTGCATTGCTTTACCTGGAGAGCACTTTAATTTCTTCCAGCTTAGACAATGCAAAAAGAATAAATAGGGAAAATATCATAATAATATTTACTTAAACGGTTTCATGGGTATTGTGTTGGGATAAACACTATAGAAATATTACTTGGAGCTGCTGTTGTATACGTAGGTCATCACATTAGCTCTTGGTAGAGACATTTGTTTGGACGTGTTCTGCGTAGGAAGCTGGGGAGGAGAAAGGCGGGAAGTTCTGGGTTTTGTTTGCTTTGGTTCCATATTGCTTCAGGTCTTAGGAGTCCCTCTGCTGATCAGCATGAAGGAGTCCACAAACCAGCACTGTCAACAGAAGAATTATCAGCTTTAAAAACAACCATGAGCTCCCCTCACTGCATCTTACCTTCTGCTGTCGTGGGAGAGAACCAACTCCACTCAGAGCTGCAATAATGGGAACTTTCCTTGGAGGAGCAGATGGTGTTGATGGGCCCGTCCACAAGGGTTGGGTATTGTTTCAAATTAAAACCACAGTCCTTTCTATCTGTTATACAATTTTTAACTGTGTCTTCTCCATTATGTTGCAGGCATAAAACTCAACAGCAGTTATCTTCCTGTTCTCACAGAACATTCAAGTGTTCTAGGTGTGAAATTCTAGGTCTTATGGAAAATGGACTTAACTATCAACAATGACAATTTCCACCCATCATATTCAAGGGCTAAGCTTTTCCATACACAATACTTTTTTTTCAGTTGATTGAGGTTTACTTATTAAATACAATTTTAAAGATTTATTTATTTATTTGAGAGAGAAAGAAAATGAGAGCACATGTGTGAATGCAAGGGGGGATGGGAGGAATGGAGGGGGGAGGAACAAACGGGCAGGGGGAGAGGGACAAGCAGACTCTGCGCAGAGTATCGAGCCAGACGCAGGCTCCATCCCAGGACCCTGAGATCATGACCTGAACTGAAATCAAGAGCCAGCGACTCAACCAACTGAGCCACTCAGGCGCCCCATTAAATACAATTTTAAATCAGCTCTGTTTTATTTTATTTGTTTGTTTATTTTATTTTATTTTATTTTATTTTATTTATTTGCCAGAGAGAGAGAAAGAGAGAGAGTGTGAGAGCACACGTGTGCACAAGCAGGGGGAGCGGCAGGCAGAGGGAGAAGTAGGCTCCCTGTCTAGCAAGGAGCCAGACGCAGGACTCGGATCCCAGAACCCTGGGATCATGACCTGAGCTGAAGGCAGATGCTTAACCAATTTGAGTCACCCAGGCATCCCTAAATCAGTTGTTTTAAATAAAATCTTTCTAAAATGCTACAGTGTTCCTGAAATTCTTAAATAAGATCTAAAAATGTGTTTTTGAATTGGGGTTTAAGTCGTGTGCAGATTTTGATTTTTTAGTTGGATATTATGCTCTTAGGTGTTATATTCTTAATGTCTCTAGACTGGTATACCTGTTTAGTTGTTTAATTTGCCTTTTTTGGGTAGTTTATTAAAGTATAGGTGACATACAACAAACTTCATATGTTTAAAGGGAACAATTTAAATTATTGACATAGGTATTGCAAAATCATTAGCACAATCTCAAAATGACATACCCATCATGCTGAAAAGTTTCCCTATGTCCTTCCTTTTGCCTCTCCCCAGATTATCATCCATCGCCAGACAACTAGTGATTAACTTTTTGCAGTATACATGTGTTTTAGTCTGGGTCTTTTCGTTCAGCACAGTTATTTCAAAATTCATCCATGTTGTAGTGCATATGTCTTTTAATTTAATTGCTGAGAAGCATTCCACCATATAAATAGACTAGAGCTCATTTATCCATTCACCAGACAATAGATAATTGGGTTGTTTCCAGTTTGGGCTTATTACAAATAAAGCTGCTATGATCATTTGTGTATGTCTTTGTGTGAACATATGCTTTCATTTTTCTTGAGTTCATACATAGAAGTGGAATGGCTGGATCATATGGTACGTATATGTAGAATACTTTCAGAATCTGCCAAATGATTTTTCAAAGTGATTGCGCCATTTTACGTCGTCAAAACCAGTATATGCGTATTCCGGTTTTTCCACATCTTTGCCATGATATGGCATGGTATGGTCATTCTTTCAAATTTTCAACATTTTAATAGGTGTGAAACTGTATTTCATTATGGTTTTATTTCCATTTCCCTAAAGACTATTGATGTTAAACATTTTTAAGTCCTCATTTTTATCTATTTTCTATTATAAAGTGCCTGTTCATATATTTTACTTAGTTTTATTGGCTAGTTTGTGTTTGCTAATTATTGTTTTGATATTTATTTATAGATTTTTGGATATAAATCCTTTCTTAGATATGCTTTGGAAAGTTTCTCCAATTTTGGTATTTTCACTTTATTGGCAATGTCTTTTAAAGGGTAGTACTTTTAATAAAGTCCACTTTATCAGTTTTTTTTTTCTTTTATGGATAGTGCTTTTGGTGTTGTATTCAAGAAAACTTGTCCTAACCGAGGGTCTCTAGATAGTTGCACTGTTGACTTTTGACCCAGATAATTATTTGTCACAAATGGGTGCTTTGTGTAGCGGTAGTTGTTTAGTAGGATCCCTCTTGATGCCAGTAGCATGTCCTCCCCACTGTAGCAACCAGATGTCTCCAGGTTATTTCCAAAAGTCCCTTGAGGGACAAAATTGCCCCTGAACCACTGTCCTAACCCAAGATCACAAAATTTTTCTCCTATGATTTCTTCAGGAAATTTTATGGTTTTCAGTTTTGAATTTATTTATTTATTTGAGAGAGAGAGAGAGACAAAGATAGAGCATGAGTGGTGGGGAGGGGCAGAGGGAGAGGGGGAAGCAGACTCCCTGCTGAACAGAAAGCCCGACTTGGGGCTCAATCTTAGGACCCTGAGATCATCATGACCTGAGCTGAAGGCAGACCCTTCACCGACTGAGCCTGAGCCACCCAGGCCCCCAATCAGTTTTGAATTTACATAGATAATCCATTTTGAGGAATTTTTGCAAATGGTGTGAAAAATGAATCCAAGTTCCTGGGTTTTTTTTGCATATGGATATTCAATTGTTCCAACACCACTTGATTAAACAAAAATTCTTCTATCACTGAATTGTCTTTACACCTTTATAAAAAATAGCTGTTCTTATATATGTAGGTTTATATCTGTACTGTATTGTATCCCATGGTTCCATTTGTCTATCAACATCAGTACCAAACTATCTTCATTACTGTAGCTTTACAATAACCTGAAATCAGATTGTTAGTTTTTCAACCATGTTTTTCTTTTTCTTTTTTTTTTTTTTAAAGATTTTATTTATTTATTTGACAGAGAGAGACACAGCGAGAGAGGGAACACAAGAAGGGGGAGTGGGAGGGGGAGAAGCAGGCTTCCTGCCGAGCAGGGAGCCCGATGCAGGGCTCGATCCCAGGACCCCGGGATCATGACCTGAGCTGAAGGCAGACGCTTAACCATCTGAGCCACCCAGGTGCCCCGAACCATGTTTTTCTTTTTCAAAGTGCTTTTGGCCACTGCAGGTCTACTAAGCAATCAGGTGCTGAGGTGGTCGATTAGGATAATAAACTAAACTGAAAGTAACAATCAAATGATAATGTAATCAAGAGGCAAAAAAGAGGTACCTGCTCAGCAGTTCTGTTTTCTCCCACAGGACAGCACGTGATGGGGGTCAAGCAGATGCGATGTAGATGGGGGGATTATCTCATTGCCAATGATCTTCTTGAGGGGCATGAATCAACACTGTACCTCGGGGATGTTTCATAAAGCCACACTATTATTTACTTTGTTCATGTTAATGGGCTAATTTTATAATGTCATTGATAACTTTAAAACTGGTCGGTTAGGGGGAATGATACTGAGAAGATATTTCAAGCTGGGCATGTCTGTCAGCACTTTTTAAAATACCTCTGCAATTACCTGTTGAAGTTACAGATGACTGTGCATGAGAAGATGACCCCCAAACACCCATGTGTGTATGGGGCAGTTGCACTGATGCTTTCATGGGAATGTGGCTGTGATTATTGTCATCTTGGAAATTCTTCATCATTGAAGACTATGATATAGGTATAAGGCATAATGAAACCAGACCAAGAGGGAGCGATGAAGATCCTGATTTCACGTACATGTCACTATGGATGACATAACTCCTAGAGATACCACATACCCACCTGATATTTACTAAAGATTTTTCTGTATTCTGTATTCATCGTTGAGTGTCTGCCTTCGGCTCAGGTCATGATCCCGGATCCTGTGTAGGGGGCTCCTTGCTCAGTGGGAAGCCTGCTTCTCTCTTTGCCTGCCGCTCCCCCTGCTTGTGCTCTCTCTCTCTCTGACAAATAAATAAAATCTTAAAAACCTGTTTTTTTCTGTGTTCTGCTTAACTTAGAGGTTGGGTAACAAAATTATTTTGGTTTCATCTTCATTGTGCTTTGGCTTCATGTTTAAGTCTTACTTAGAATTTAAGTTGAACTGAAGCTATTCAAGGTTTGTGAAAATAGCTACTGATATTTTCAAGATAAGTATGTGAAAACCTTTGCATTTGTCAAAATTTCTATTCCTTTTTAATTCAATTTAGAATGTACACAATTCCCTATAAACATCTGATTATATTTTTAAATTGAAGACATTTATTTTAGAATGATGGTCTCTAAGTCAATGTAGTTTAAATCTATGAGCACTCACATTTCATTTGAGAGGCACAACTCAATACTGGGCAACTGAAATGATGGAATTTTAGATGTCATTTCTGTATTAGCACTCAGATTCTTTGCTTGAGTAAACGTAATTTAAAAATAAATCTGACTCTCAGGGAAATGAAAAGAAGTACTCTTGAACTTTCCCTTATCAGTTCACAAGCTCCTTGAGGTATTGTTCTTAAATATATCAAGAAGGGTTATTAGTTTGTTCAAAAAATATTTCATGGTGGATCCCTGGAGAAATGCTTAGTATTCTTTTTTTCCTTTAATGTAAAGCATTTCATTAAAATTTATTAGAATTCTTTTCAAGATTTAGAGCCAGAAGTTTTAAATGGAAAGAGACCTTAGAATTTATCTAGTTCGGTCTCTTCATTTTACAGATTATTAAGGTAAAGGAGTTCAAAATTGAATGATTAATTGGTAGCAATTTGTTGTAATGCATAGAGCATTGTGTTTGGCATTAGAAACCTGGGTTCTAGTCACATAATTTCTTTGAGCTCTGTTTTTCTCACATACAAAGTAAGGAGGTAGAAGCTTTTCACATTCACATCTCTTTCAGACTAGTTTTATTTAATTTTTTTAAAGATTTTATTTATTTATTTGAGAGAGAGACAGTGAGAGAGAGAGAGAGAAAGAGAGAGAGAGAGAGCGCCAGCAAAAGCCGGGGTGAGAAGCAGAAGGTGAGGGACAGGAAGATGCAGACTCCCCGCTGAGCGGGGAGCCAGATGTGCGGATCAATCCTAGGACCCTGGGATCACAACCTGAGCCGAAGGCAGATGCTTAACCGACTGAGCCACCCAGGTGCCTCTCTTTTGGATTTAAAACCTGTAAGACTTGAGAGGTCAAAGAAGCTTTTTACATTTTGTGGTCTTCAATGAATTTTCATATGTAGAAGCTATAACCCTTTTGTTTAATTGTGATCTATTTTACTCATTATGTCCTAAATTCAACAGACATTTAATAGGTACTTAAAATCTGAAAGGCATTATGTTATATACTAGCAACCATTTCATTACAGTTTGAAATTATATCAAATGAAATCATGTTTATCATATCACTGATATTCTTATTGTTTGTTTTAATTTAGCAGCAGGACCTCCTTTAACCGAGGGAGAGTTTATATAATACATAATCTTTATAATCTTTAAAAAATGGGGCTACCATTCTGAATAAACTATGGGATTCTTGGCCACTTAGGTTCCCTGTTGCTTTGTGGTTGACCAATTATGGGGAGCCTAAAGATTCTTGGAATACAGTTTGCAAGCCATAAGTAGAGTCTTATTCTTTGATTTTATGGACAAGGAATCTGTGACCCAAACTGGATAAGTAATTTCATCATAGAAAAGGAGTCAGAATAAGATCTTGTTCTCTTCATTGATTTCTCATCCTGTACACAGTCTATGAAATTAAAGCACTCTCTGGATCATTTCATATCTCAGAGTTTTTGACAATGAGACAGATTTTTTTAACTTGCTTGTTCTTTAAGAAGTTGATTATATTTTGTACGGTATATTTTTTTCAAAATCACAAAAGAATCTAGGTGAGTTAAAATTTATTTATAAAATAGACTTGCATAATATGAATTTGTTGTGCAGAATCCCTGCTTTGGTGTGAAACCTAAAAGATAAATAATACCTTTCAAAACAGTCACTTCCAGCCCATTACAGGTAACTTTGCATATAGAGCTGTAAAGGTAATACACACATGAACTTTAACACAAATGATTTTCACCTCACTCCACTTTCCTTGACAAGTACAGCCAGTTATCCTTGGGACTTGTTCAGGACTGAAGAAATTCAATTTTATCATTGGAACAGAAACTTTGCCACATGGCTTCTTTCCACTTTTTTCATTAATGACACATTTTCTCCCAAATGATATTCTAATGGCCCACATACAATATACAGAAGAGAAACACTATAATAGTTATTGAGAGATGCTTATTTAAATTTATATCAAACATTTAAATTTGAGAGTAACCAAGCAATTTAAATTTTTAAAAGGTTCCTACGGAACTGAGGTTCAAAAAAGCTGAGAAAAATATATATTATAAGTAACAGCTTCCAACAAGTATTTATCTTCCTCTCTGAGGGGATGCAAGATGACTCAGAAAGAAGTCTTTTTCTTAAGAAAGAAAAAAAATACTGTAACCATTAAGTGTTTTCCTTTTTCTTCAAAAAAAAAAAAAAAAAAAAAAAGCCCAAATAAACAGCACCTATTTTTAAAATCCAAGTATAATGCACATACAGAAAATGGAATAAAACATAAAATTGCAGCTCAATAAATCATTCCAAAGTAAACATTCATGTAACCACCACCAAGATCAAGAGCTAGAAGTTTGCCAATACCTTGAGAAGCTTCCCTGTTGTGTCTTTCCTCTGTCTGTATGTCCTCCTGTGAATTAAAGAAAACACAATCTTGATGATCATGGAAACTGTCATTGTTCCTTCTCCCATGTCCACCACAACTTTTTAGTTTTAGTACATAATATGTATCTCTTCACAATACAGTTTAGTTTTATATGTATGTATGTACCTATGTATGTATTTATATACAGTATTCATATATTTATTGTACACAGGAATCATTCAGTATATTCAATATATTACTTTTTCTCTTCTTCCACTTAATATTATGCTTGTGGAATCAATTGTGTTGGATGTAGATATAGTTTATTCATTTTTCAAATCTCTATATTATTACACTGCTAAATTAAGTGTAATATATCTGACTGGGAATTAGTTTTTTTCTTTTTATTCATTTTAGTCACTACAAACAATTGTCACATAAACATTCTTGTGTATGCCCCTTGGGGCACATGCCAATGTACTTTTTTTTTTTTTTTGTAAGATTTTATCTATTTATTTGAGAGAGAGAGAGAGAGAGAGCGCCAGCAGGAGCAGGGGTGGCGGAGGGACAGGGAGAGGGAGAGGCAAAAGCAGTCTCCCTGCTGAGCCCAGAGCACTGGATCTCAGGACCTTGAAATCATGACCTGAGCCGAAGGAAGACGCTTAACTGACTGAGCCACCCAGGGGCCCCATTGTACTTCTGTTAGATATGTACCTGCAGTGGAATTGATGAGTCTTAACAAATGTGTATTTTAACATATGTACATAATGCCAAAGAATTTTCCAGAGGTGACACTCATGGGTATGAAAGTTTCCATTTAAGCACATACTGGCTAATATTTTACATTGTCAGTCTTTTGGGCTTAAGTATCCCGTTGCACATCTTATTGTGGATTAAATTTGCAATTATGCCATGCCTAATAATGTGGGTTCAACATTTTTCAACACACTAATAAATTCTTAAAGGAAAGTTATCTCTGTAGATACAAAAAATCAATATTTATATACATTCATAATACAGACCTCTTGCAAACAAGGACTAGAGGACAAATATTTAGATCTCATAAAGACAATACACAATTTTCAAAATGTTGAAAACATTCTCTTTTGAAAACCTAAGTGTATCCATGGCCATAATGTCAGCTAACTATCATACTGACAGTACCAGCAAGTGAACAAATGTAAGAAAATAAATAAATGGCAAAATGAGAGTAATAAAAATAGTAAAGCAAGCATTATTCATAGATGATATAATTGTAAATGTATTAACTCCCAAATCTATAAATATATTTTTAGGGAGTTTTGCAAGATAGTTTGATACAGGAAAAATCAAAATAAAAAGAAACAGTCATTTCAAATGAAAACTAATTTTAAATAAAATTTAAATGAAATTTTATATACATCATTAAAATATTGATATAAGGAGCTGGAGCAGGGGGAGGGACAAATAGATTTTGGGGGTAGTAAAACTATTCTTGCATAATACTATAATGATGGATACATGTCATTAGACATTAGTTCAAACCCATAGAATGTATAATACCAAGAATGAACCCTAATAGAAATTGTGGACTTTGGTAATGATGATGTGCCAATGCAGTTCATCAACTCTAACAAATTTACCACTCTGGTGTGGGGATGTTGATAATGAGGGAGGTTGTGTGTTGGGGATGTGTGTGGAGGAGGTAAATGGGAATTCTACTTTCTGCTCAATTTTTCTATGAACCTAAAACTGCTCTGAAAATTAAAGTTTATTTTTTAAAAATTAAGGAATATAAAATTTCTAGAAAATAATTACAAAATACTAATTGTAATAATTCAAAAAATCTAAATAAATAGAAAATATGTTAATTTCATAGACTAAAATGATTAATAAATGAGAGCCCTACTAATATTAATTGTAATTTCATGTTTTTCTACTGCATTTGGTTTATGGATATGGACAAAAAATTCTAACATTGATTTGGAACATATAATCAGGAAAGAATCACTGAGGATCTATTAAAGAAGACAACAAGGGATATAAAGACTTACCTAAAACCACATTATATAAGATAGAGTGGATTTGGTGCAAGGGCGGAAAAATAGACAAATGAAGAAAAAGGTCAAATTACAGAGCCATATATAAATGGATCCTTAAATTATGAAAAAAAAAAAAAAGAAAGAAATGGCACAGCAGATCCATGGAGAATGATTATTGAATTAAAATGGTGTTGCATGGCCATGTGGCAATCTATAGAAGAAAATTGTGAGAATAAAAACAACAAAAACAATAAAACAACCTTTTTCTCATACTATACACTGAGTCAATTCCAGATTAACTTTTGGTTAAAGTCAATTCCAGATTAACTTTTGGTTAAAGTAAAAGGTAATCATTAAGCTTCTAAAAGTTAATAAAAGCAAAAGTGAGAGATGGAGTGGTTATGCTTATATCAGACAAAATAGGCTTTAAGACAAAGAAAAATGCTACTTCATACAAAAAAATATTATATCATGATAAATGGGTCAATCATGAATTCATATAATTATTAACATATATGCACGTAACAGCATAGCCCAAAAATACACAAAGCAAAATTTGACAAATTTGATTGAAAAATAGACATTTCAACAATAATTGTTGGAAACTTCAGTATCGCACTCTGGATAATCCATAGAACAAATAGAAGATTACGAAGGAAATAGAAGATCTAAAGCTATCACACAAATTGTTACATTCTAGCCACTAACAGCAGATTATACAATCTTCTGAGGTGCACATGGAACATATCCAGGGCATACCGTGTATTAGGCCACAACACAAGAGGTCTTAACAAATTTAAAAGAGTAAAATCAGAGAAAGAGTGTTCTCAGATCACAAAGGGATATTAGAAGTCAATATCAAAAGGAATTAGGAAAATTCACAAGTATGTGGAAATTAAACAACACATTACTACAGAACTAATTGGGGAAAAAAAAGAAATTACAAAACAATTTGAAAAAATAAAAACAAAAACAAAGACAAAATATACAAAAAGTTATTAGACATACCTAAGGGAATGTGGAAATTAACAGCAAAAAGAAGAAAGATCTCAAGTCAATAATGTAATCAAGAAAATAATAAAATAAGAGCAAACTAAATTCAAAGCAAGCAAAATCAAATAAACAGTAAAGATTAGAGCGGAGATAAATGAAATAGAGAATTTTAAAAAATTAAGGTAATCAACAAAACCAAACCTTATTTCTTTGACAAGTTTAATAAAATTGATAAATCTTTAGCTAGACTAACCAAGGTGGGGGGAATAAAGAGAGACTAAAATTATCAAAATTGGAAATGAAAAGGGAAAATTATTATTAATCTCATAGAAATAAAAAATAATAAATACTACGAATGATTGTGAGTTAACAAATTGGATTTGAGATGAAATGGACAAGTTCCTACAAAGACACAAACTACTGAAATGAACCAAAAAATTTAAAATAGAACTATAACAAATATATTGAATTAGTAAAACAAAACAAACAAAAAATTGCAACAAAGTCAACCACAGGCCCACACGGATTCACTAGTGAATCCTACCAAATGTTCAAAAAAGAATGAATACCAATACTTCAAAATTCTCCAAACATTAGAGAAGACAGGACATGTCACAAAATACTCTATGATGATTGTATTGCTGTGATACCAAAAAAACATTTCAACAAAACAAAAGTAATACAAATACCTTTTAGGAATATAAGCACAAAAATCTTCAACAAAATACTTGCAACTCAGATCCAGCAGCATATAAAAATGATTAAACATTACGACTGAGATTTGTTCCAAGAATAAAGGTTTGTTCAACAAACAAAAATTAATCAATGTGTAACGCACCATATAAAACAAAGGACAAAAAAAACATGTATCATCTCAATTGATGTGAAAAGGCATTTGACACAATCTAATACTCTCTAATGTTAAAATACTATATAAAAATTAACTTATTCCACCTTAGAAAATATCTACAAAACTCACATGCATCATTACACTTAATGGTGAAAGATGATACGATTACCCTAAGAACAAATATATATGTGTATATATATACACATATATACATTTATAGATGTATATATATTATAACATATATAACAAATATATATGTATATATACACATATATACAATTATACATATATAAATGCATATATGTGTATATATACTTATATATATATACATATATATTCTCTCTCTATATATCCTATATATGTGTAATCCCATAAAAATGCACATACAAAATTAGAACTAATTAACAAAGATCAGCAAGGTTGCAGAATATATGATTGATAGTTATCAATTGTATTTCTATATATTAGAAATAAACAATTCTAAACTGAAATTAAAGAATCAATTTCATTTATAATAGCACCAAAAATAACTGAATACTTAGGAATAAATTTAGCAAAAGAAATGCAAGACTTGTACTCTTAAAGTTAACAAAAACTCATTGAAAGAAATTATAGAAGACCTAAATGGAAAGATATTCCATGTTAATGAAATGGAAGACTTAAATATTTTTAAGATGGCAATACTGCCAAGTTGACCAGTAGTCAGTTTCAATGTAATATGACACTCACCAAAACTCCAGATACTCTTTTTTTAAAGAATTGACAAGTTGATCCTAAAATTCATATGGAATTGTAATCCACTCAGAATAGCCAAAAGAAACTTGAAATATAAGAATAAAATCAGAGGTTTCACACTTCCTGATTTGAGAAGTTACTATAAAGTGGCAGTAATCATTAAGACAGTGTGGTACTAGTATAAATACTGATATATAGATCAATGGAATAGAATTGAGATTCTAGAAATAAACCCTAATATCCATGATCAATTAATTTTTGATGAGAGTGTCAAGATGATTCAGTGAGGAAAGAATAGTCTCTTCAACAAATTGTTTCTGGACAACTGGATATCCACATGCAAAAGAATGCAGTTGGATCCCTACCTCACACCCTATATAAAAATTAACTCAAAATGGTTCAAAAACCTAATGTAAGAAGTGAAATTATAGGGCTTTTAGGAGAAAACATAGACTTAGATCTTCATGACTTTGAATTAGGCAATGGTTTCTTAGGTATACTGTCAAAAGTATAAGCAACAAAAGAAAAAAATTGGTAAATTTGGCTTTATTGATATTAGAAACTTTCAAAGGAACTGTGTTTCAAAAGACACCAGCTATAATGTGAAAAAAAAAAACCCTACATAAGGAGAGAAAATATTTGTAAGTTATATATCTGATTAGGGACTTATATCCTTCATATATAAAGATTTCTTAACAACTCAATGATAAAAAGGACAAATAATCCAAATAAAAATGGAGAAAGGATTTAAATATATATTTCTCCAGAAAAGATATATAAATGGAAAATAAATACATGACCACATGCTAAACATGATTACTCACTAGGGAAATGTAAATCAAAATTATAATACTATTTCATACCCATTAAGATAGCTATAATAAAAAAAAATACAAAAATACAAGCAGTAGCAAGTGTGGGCAAGGATGTAGAAAAATCAGAAACCTTATTCATTCCTGGTAGGAATGTAAAATGGAGCAACCACTTTGGAAAAATGCTTGAGAGCTCCTGGAAAAGTGAAAGATAGAGTTATCATATGACCCAGTAATTCTACTTCAAAGTATATACCTGATAGAAGTGAAAATATATGTGCACACAAATATTCACAGCAACATTACTTATAATAGTGTGAAGTGGAAACAGTCCAAATGCCCATTAATTGATATTGAATGAATGCAATTGGTATATCCATACAATGGAATATAACTTAGCCATAAAAAGGAACGAAATACTGATAAATGCTACAACATGGATGAACCTTGAGAACATTATGTTATATGAGAGAATCTGGGCACAAAAGGCTACAAATCACATGCTTTCATTAATATGAAGTGTCCAGAATAGGAAAATCTCTAGAGAAGGAAAATAAATGGTTACTAGGGTCTGAAAAGGAGAGTAAAGAGGGAGTGACTGCTAGTAGGTATAGGATTTCTTCTGGGGTGACGAAAATATTTTTAAATAAGATAATGGTGATATTTCCATAATTCTGTAAATACACTAAAAACCACTAAATTTTATACCTTAAAGGATGAATTTTATGCTATGTGAATTATATCTCAATTTTAAAATAAGCAAAATCTTCATGATGTCACAGAGGGTAAGTTTCTTTTGTTTTTTAACAGTACACATAAAGCACTGCCCATAAAGATAAATAAAATTAAGACCTTTTATTCATCAAAAACACAAATAAACCTTCAGTGTGGATATCCTCTTGATGTGATTTACAATTAGTTTCATATACTCCAGTTTTATTTTATTGTTCTTCCTGTTAAACTGTGAGCTCCTTGAGGTCAGGTTTAAACTGCTACCCAGTTTGCTCCAAAACTTTTGCATAACTTACATTTTGCTTTTGTTTTGTTTTCCTAAGTCTCTGTAACAAGTAGTTAAAAGTTTGTTTTCCTAAGTCTCTGTAACAAGTAGTTAAAAGCCTGATGCTTGTGAAATAATATTTTTTTTAAATCAACAATAACTAATGTTTACTGAGCAATTATTCTTTGCAAGGTATTCTGCTAAGTGTCTTATGTTAACTCACTGGGTACTTACAACAGCTCTATGGCTTTTGTCTCCACACATGAGATAAATGAGACATAAAGCTTAAGTGGTTTTCTCAAGTTCACATAATCTGTAAGTGGCAGAGTTAAGATTTGAAACCAGAGTGTCTTATTATCTGGTCTGTTCCTTTAACTACATTGCTAAAATGTGATGGGTAGGATTCTGCACCCTTCACGGTTAAACAGCTAAAATGGGAAACGCTAAATTGAGGAAATAGGTCTGTACCATTATAGCCTTTCTTTATGACTTACTTTCTCTAAGCTTTTCTATGACGGTAGACTAGCCTCTGTGTATACACATTTGTGGATGTAGATGCTTATAAATACAGAAATTGAAGGTCTGTTTTTACTGTTTATCTTCTGGTCATTCATTTCCTTCCTAATATTCTGTTTCTTATAAAAATTATGTAAAACATTGGCAATGAAGTATATCATTAAGACAGTGTGGAACTAGTATAAATACTGACATACAGATCAATACAATAGAATTGAGATTCCAGAAATAAACCCTAAAATCTATGATCAATTAATTTTTTTTTTAAAGGTTTTATTTATTTGACAGAGAGAGAGACAGCGAGAGAGGGAACACAGGCAGGGGGAGTGGGAGAGAGAGAAGCAGGCTTCCCACGGAGCAGGGAGCCCGATGCGGGGCTCGATCCCAGGACCCTGGGATCATGACCTGAGCCGAAGGCAGACGCTTAACGACCGAGCCACCCAGGCTCAGTTAATTAATTTTTGATAAGAGTATCAAGATGATTCAATGAGGAAAGAGAAGTTTCTTCAACAAATAGTTCCTGGACAACTGGATATCCATATGCTTAGTACTGGCAATTAGAAATGGGTTGGTAAGAAGGAGCAGATCAGTAATTATATTCACGCACTAAATAACTGTTTCCAATTCGTATTCAGTATTTACTGACCATGTACTGGTCTTTTCTACATTTTGAACAAATATAAGTGAATCCCTATTTGAATATGAAAAGACTGCCTTTTATGATATACCATTAGGTGTTAGATTTCTTAAGTGACGTATTTTACGCTTGAATTTAAGACAAAGTTAGATGTTTTAGTGTCAGGATAAGGACAACGTAAAAATTTTAACTGAAAGTCAGCCATTTTCTTTAAAGACTTGTATCAGCTTTTGAAGAGATTCGATTGTTTTTGGATTGTCAGATGAAAAGCATCATGCAATTCAAAATAATATTAGCACTGAAATTTTTATTTACTTTCATTATTTAATTTTAACTCTGAAATTCTACAATATTGTGCATGTTACTGGGATATAGGCAACCTTGTAGAAAAATCAGTATCAAGAGCTCAACACTGAGTATCGCTTATGGTAGAGAAATCATCATGTGTTGAAAAACCAAAGAAACAAATACTCTCAGTCATTTTTTGCTTTCTCAAACTTCTACCCACAGGGTAAAGTGCCAGCTGTATTTTCAGCTTAGAATTATTAATGATTCATAAAATTTCCATTGACTCTTTTAACCGGAGATTGGTAGTACCACTAAGGAAATGTCCTGCCCAGCTGTGCCTGAATTACTCAACATTGCTTCTCTTTTTCTAGCCAACTTCCCAAAGAACTCCAGAACTGGTCATAATTCCAGTGGTTACCCTTAGGCCTCTGTACTCTATTTCCAAGTTAGGATGGCCAATGTGTCAGCATAGAGATCTGGGGATTCGATTTAAGAATGGGATATCAGCTTTCAGTAGGCATTGATTTTTTTTTGTTTGTTTGTTTGAATCAACTCTTAATGTTTACATACACTCTAATGGGTTAGACAATTAATTACTCAAACTTCAACTTATGTATGATGAATATAAGTCAGATTTATTATGTTTCTTATATTTTTATGAGGCTTGTTAGCAGAACTCCATTATATCTGACTGACTCCCTGATGTCAAGAAGCCATTCTTGTGGAAATATTTCACATAAAAATGAGCCAACAAATCATTCAAATGGCTTTGCTACACAGGAACAACAGAGTGAGATATAAAATATTTTTAAAAGCACAATTAAAAGCATTAGGGACATTTTAAAACAACTATGCAAGTCCCATACAAAGGAATTGTTTATGAAGAAAACAATATTCTCCAGATTCTGATTGTTCAATTTTGAGCTAAGTTTTCTTTTCTTTTCTCCACCAGTGCTTAGTGAACTGGTTCACTGGATTAAGGACGTATATGGCCAGTTTAAGACCACACGATATTTCAAGGAAAAATCTTTTTTTTTTTTTTTAAAGATTTTATTTATTTATCTGAGAGAGAGAATGGGAGACAGAGAGCATGAGAGGGGAAGGGTCAGAGGGAGAAGCAGACCCCCCGCTGAGCAGGGAGCCCGATGTGGGACTCGATCCCGGGACTCCAGGATCATGACCTGAGCCGAAGGCAGTTGCTTAACCAACTGAGCCACCCAGGCGCCCCTCAAGGAAAAATCTTATGTGGTTTCTACCTACAGTGGCCTTAAGCAAAGGAATTAAAGTCATGAAATGAGCTCTTGCCAACCACTGGCTTTTATGCAAGCTTCAGTCATGACTGGGTAACTGAATATCTCCAGAATGAGAAGGTTTCAAGCAGATCTCTTCATTTTTATTTTTCTTTCCATATTGTTTGAGATAACTCGCCACTGTATTATGCAAGATAATGATAATAGTAACAATGGTATTAAGAATAAAACGGATGCATTTTTTTGAAGATGCAGAAAGCATAGGAGAAAATATGTTTGGGATTAGCATAATATTCTTGCACTTTTCTGAAGATGCATGCATTAAAAACACAGTTTAGTGTCTCCTATAACTTTTTTATACAAATGTTTATCCTTTTGTTTTTATTAGTGTGATTCATATCAGATAGTCTTGGCTATGGGCCTAGATAGTTTGCTCATAGTAGCTTTTATATTAACAATATGAGTAAAATTGAAGAAGAGTGAAAATTCACAAGTGGATATTCCAGACAAACAGCTGTTCCTTTCTTCCCCACAACAGAAATAGGGGCTATTTGAATACAGAATGTGTTATGGTAAAAAGCAATAAAGTATCCTTAAAAAGAAACAAAATATCCTAAAAAAACAAGGAAAAATAATTTTCTTGGATGTTCAAAGTTTAAATTCTCAACAACAACAAAAGCTCAGCAGTTTCGATGCACAGAAGATGCAGAATTCCTTTATTGGGATAACCAGGTACTGCATTTTCAGAGCATCCACCTCTTTATATTTGCCCAAAATATAGTGTATCAGCTCTCCTTTCAGCTGATGCCTTCAATGCATTATTTGAGATATTACAAATGAGGAAACTAAATGAAAAAAAGCTGTGTATCTATATATATTAAGGTATGAGTCAGGGGCACCTGGGTGGCTCAGTCGTTAAGCATCTGCCTTCGGCTCAGGTCATGATCCCAGGGTCCTGGGATCGAGCCCCGCATCAGGCTCCCTGCTCCGCAGGAAGCCTGCTTCTCTCTCTCCCACTCCCCCTGCTTGTGTTCCCTCTCTCGCTGTGTCTCTGTCAAATAAATAAATAAAAATCTAAAAAAAAAAAAAAAGGTATGAGTCACATCTGAAATAAAATGTGAGTTTTTTAAAAATTACTCCTGATTAAGAATGCAAATCTCAAAGAATATACCATGACTCACCAACCATTGAACTATAGATGTCGGCACCAAATGCAATCTCTCTTTCAACTATTTTAAACTAGAAAGAAAGAAGAAAGTCTTGGTAGAACTAGATCTGTGTTGACCTAGCTTCATACGTGAACTGTCAGGATTTTGAAAATGGAAATTCTGATGTAAAAATGATAGTGTCATTCATATTATATACCTTTTATGACGGAGAAGAACTTGGAGCAGGGGTTTGTTAAAGTTATGATGCAGTCATGCTCAAGAAGTAAAGTGAAAATTATGTTTGACCATTAGAGCTAGAATTTGTAGCTTAAGTATCACTTGGCTGAAAAGTTTTCAAAATTGTCTTCAAATGATATGAATAGGAAGTCGCCTTCCTTCTCTTTTAACAGACAGAGTGTGAAGCCCAGCTGCGTGTTCTTCAATGTTAAAGCATTAACTGTTAGCAGCAACTGTCAAAGTAGGCTTCAGACTGTCCTCTAAAGAAAAGGAATTTAAATAGATCTGTGGTCAATAAATCTTTCCCTTTATCCATAAAAGGTACATAATAAATATTTTATTCATATTTAGTTTCATCCTAGAAAAATATATATTTGCCAAAATTTTTCCACAGATTATGAAGCAGCTTTTATCTTGTCAGAAAGAGTCAATGGAGAATCAAAAGCTGGTTGTGATTATATAACTTCAGACTTAAAAATATCGAAGTTTTGTTGTTGTTGTTGTTGTTGTTTTGTATGTATAAAGCCAAGTGCTTGATTATAGAGTACAGATAGATAAAACATTTCCAGATTATTTGGGAGGCAACAAAGGTAAGCGTTAAGAAACTCCAGGATAGGCTGGCTTTTTAAATTGATGTTCTTTTTTTTTTTTTTTAAGATTTTATTTATTTATTTGACAGAGAGACACAGCGAGAGAGGGAACACAAGCAGGGGGAGTGGGAGAGGGAGAAGGAGGCTTCCCGCTGAGCAGGGAGCCAGACGTGGGGCTCTATCCCAGGACCCTGGGATCATGACCTGAGCCGAAGGCAGACGCTTAACGACTGAGCCACCCAGGCGCCCCTAAATTGATGTTTTGTTAGGGAATATCTTAAACTCAAAATGTCCCAATTATTCAGTTATTTCTGCATAAATTTCCCATCTTAGTGAGTTTTAGTAAGCAGGGTATTGAGGGATAACTACTATAAAGTAAGCAATTCTAAGTTTTTACATAATTTGAAATCTGGTCACTATTCTCTCACAAGGTACTTATTTTATAAATATGGCATTGAAGAATAACATTGGGTACGCACAGTTTTTCTCCCCAACATTCATGCCTATGTTCTTCCTCCTTTGCAATGGAACACTTTAAGTCATCTGCCTAATTGATAGATCTTAATCTAGCATGTCAATCACATTCCCCTTGGATGTGATTGATTCAGCATGGAAATGTGACCCTATCAGGGAATAAGTCATGGGAGCAAGTGTGTGGCTGGCTTTGGGAAAGGTATCCTCACCAATTAAAAGAGATTCATAAGAAAAGAAAGGAAGGTTCCTTTCTTCTGTTGGATATTATTAATAGACCTACATAAACCACCTAGAACTTTGCAGCATTCTTTCCAATAGGAGGGGATTCACAAAAGACAAAGTCAATAGAACAGATCATGGGAAACTATAAAATGAAGAACTTGATTCTTGGTGATGACATTGGGTGGCTGCATTAACCAACCCTGTAGGCACTCTGCCTTAGGTCTTACTAAATTAAAAATAAGTCTTCTCATTATTTAAGCAATTTAAGTCTAGAATTTTTGTTACTTGAATTTAAGGCATCTTAAGTGATAGACAGTGATTTGAGCAACTTAGCAATTGACCACTGTTAAAAAGAGTATTATTTCTGTTCAATTTTCCTCTTTGTCTTTTAGGGACAAATAACCCCAAGCATACTGCTATAAGAATTGTGGCTTTTAAATGGCTATGGTGGTAAAATTCCAATTTTCCCATTTATATGGATTTTACCTGTGCACACTGAGATATATATACCATGTCCCTATAAATAAAAACACAGTTTTTCTAAGTGCTGTGTTTCTTAGAAAAGTAGGTGTACCGTAGATCTAGAATGATATGATTCTGTTAAAGAGAGACTCATATGATATACAGTAGTAAAAACTGTTGACCCAATAAATAATTAAAAATGCCTTACCATATGTAAGTTATCCTGACAATATGGTACTCTCTAGAAAACAGCATCATGCCATATCAGGCTTTCATGTCTCTAGTGGCTGTTTAGAGAATATATTGATGATTGAGGAGTAACTACACATACTGTTTTGTAGAACATGGAGAATTCTAGGAAATGCCAGCACATTAAGTTCTGAGAAAGTTTTTATTTTATTTATTTATTTATTTGTTTATTTATTTATTTATTATAGATTCATTTATTTATTTTTAGAGAGAGAGAGAACATGCAGAGGGGAGGGGCAGAGGAAGAAAGAGAGAGAGAGTGTCTCAAGCAAACTGCATTGAGTGCAGAGCTGAATGTGGGGCTCCATCAGAGGACTCTGAGATCAAAATCTGCGCTGAAATCAAGAGTCAGATGTTCAACCGACTGTGCCACCCAGGTACCCATGTGAGAAAGTTTTTAAATTGCCTGTGTGTAACCAAAGATGTCTAGATAGAGGAGAAGAAGAGAAAGTTACTGCTTAAGAGAACAGAGTGAAAATATTTTCTATTATAAAAAGTAGTTAGTAGATATGCACCAAATATTTCTTTAAGTGTAAATTCTGCTCAAATGGTCAGTTTATCAACTTGGCTCTATTTAATATTTTAGGCTGGTTATTTTTCTGGACATTCAAGGGTCTGTTAAAAGATTTTAATCACAATATGTTGGAGATAATTCAATGATGGCATAGTCCAGATAACTCAACATGTGGTTGTAATCAGAGTACTGAAAAAGAAACAACAAACAAACAAAACATGTCTTACTCATGGAAATTTGAACATCTAATCTATATTTATAACTCCTTGACATATTTTTTTGTATCAGTATGATCTTATAGTTTGTAGGTTTAATAATGCCTTAGAAATGTAAAAAAACAGGGGCACCTGAGTGGCTCAGTCATTAAGCGTCTGCCTTCAGCTCAGGTCATGATCCCAGGATCATAGGATCGAGCCCCGCATCTGGCTCCCTGCTCAGTGGGAAGCCTGTTTCTCCCTCTCCCACTCCCTCTGCTTGTGTTCCTGCTCTCACTATCTCTCTCTCTGTCAAATAAATAAATAAAATCTTTAAGAAAAAAAAAAAGTAAAAAAAACAAAACAACCCCCCCCCCAGAAAAACCACATACACGTAAGACTGATGAATCACAGAACTATGCCCCTGAAACAAATAATATATTATATGTTAATAAAAAAAATTAAAAAAAAGCACATTTAAATAGGTCACTGATTCTAATGGTTTAAGAGAGATAACTGTAATATAACATATTCTTGTACCTATTTTGCCTTGAGTATTAGCTCTAGGTCTCTCGCTCTTTCTCCCACTCCCCATTTCTTTCTTCCCCCTCCCTCTCTCTTTCTCTTCCTCATACTTTTTTCTCTCCTTAAATCTCACCAAAGGAAGTAGCCCTATTATAACTTTCTTTTTCTCATAATGACATACGGAAATTATTTTTCTGTACTTAATTAGAGAACAAGTTTTTTCTTTTTTAATTCACAGATGTCAAAATATATAAAACATACACCAACACTCCCCCCCATTATATCATCTAGACAAGTCTGCACATTTGGAATATACTATTTTGAGAAATCATTTGTAGCCTTCTAAATTCTAACGTTTCCACCCTTTAAAAAACATTCTTGCAGGGTGCCTGGGTGGCTCAGTTGTTAAGCTCTGCCTTCGGCTCAGGTCATGATCCCAGGGTCCTGCAATGGAGCCACCATGGCGGGCTCCCTGCTCACCGGGGAGTCTGCTTCTCCCTTGGCCCTTCCCCCTGCTTGTGCTCTCTCTCTCAAATAAGTAAATAAATAAAAATCTTAAAAAAATAAAAGACATCCTTGTATTTGGATTAAATTATGGCTAAAATCTAAAACACCTAGAAATTCCAAGGCATAAACCCAGGTAATTTAGCTGGCATGCCTAAGTAAAACCTCTCCTACACAGCATGGAGGATGTAATCATCTTACTCGGAGCACTTTGACTTGAAAGGTTTTACTCCGACATCAAGCCCAATTGATTCTCTGTCCTAATTTTGTTTAAGGCAGATTGCATAGATTTCAGCTGTGTCAATCAAAGCTGATTGGGTTTTTTCTTCTTTTAAAATATCTGGACAGGTTTTAATAGAATCTTTAGATAATATATATCCTAAATAAAGCTCTTTTGTGAGCCTCTGTTTCCTCAAAACAACTTAGAAATTACTGGTTCTCTCACGCGTCTGTTGAACATCTATAAGATGTGATCTCTGGTCCTAGGCTGGGGCATGAAACACATGCAAGGAACGGATATAATAAAATAATGGGCTGGCTGACATGGTGCTTAAAAGTAATGTTTTGATGTTGGCAATCTTGGATTGAGTCAGAGTTGTGATGCTTATTTAGTAGCCTAACCTTGATTACTTTATTCATTTCTTTTTAAAGACCAAAAAAAAAAAAAAAAAATCACCAAAAAACAAAAAACAAAAACCCACAACAAACGTGTGTTTTTACTAAAGATTTTGAGTATAAAATGCTTATCACAGTGCCTGTCACAAAGTAGGACTCAATGATCACCTAGTTACTAATATTATCAGTCCTGTCATTGAGGGAGGTAGCAAAGGCAAAAGGAAAAGGGGGTAGGACATAGTGCTCCCCAGTCTGGACTACAGCTGTGGCAGGGATTAAGGGAGGCTCTTCACGGGAGGGAACAGAGTTCTGAGCAGCTCTTTTGTTTTGCAACTTGAACAGCTCTAGAATCTGCTAATTGTTCTGCTTCTTATATAACACTTTTTGTTATTTATAGACAAAACATTACAAGCTTTTAACTACCCATCAATTATCTTTGCTGAGATATGAATGGAAGCTTGGCCATTATGGGGTTTGGAGGCAATTTGCTTATAGAGGTTATTTCCATGCTGTTTTCTATTTCCTAATAATTGTGCATGATTCCACACTTAGTTTAGAAAACTGTATATGAGAATATATAAACAGAATAATTTTCTGGAATGAGATGGCCCTTAATGTCTCTTTTTCAGTTAGCAAAGGCTTCCAAACATATTTTAAAGAGCATGGAATTATGTCCTCTATGATTTGGCCAAATTTATGATTATGTGTAATCTTCCTCAATGGAATTATGAAGCAATAACTTCTTTCATGTAACTATTACTCTCTATCATTCTCTAAATGTGACTGCATTTTTTAAAACGCAAGCATAAAAGTTACTTGTGTAAAATAAAGGACTCCACAAATTAGATTAGGGCCCAGATAATTTTTTTATTATTTTATTTTTTAGAATAGTTTTAGATTCACAGCAACATTAAGCAGAAAGTAGAGATTTCCCAGACACTGTCCTCCCTCACATATACACAGCCTCGCCATTAGCAACATCCCAAATCAGGACAGTACATTTGCTACAACTGATGAATCTACACTGACACTTCACAATTACCCAGAGTCTATAGTTTACATTATGGGTCACTCTTGGTGTTGGACATCCTATGGGTTTGGACGCATTTATAATGACATATCCCCCACTATAGTATGAAATAGAGTTTCACTGCCCTAAAAATCCATTATGCTATGCCTATTTACCCCTCCTTCCCTTGTAACTATAGACAACCACTGTCTCCGTATTTTACTGTCTCCATATTTTTGCCTTTTTCAGAAAGTCATATAGTTGGAATCATATAATATGTAGCCTTTTCAGATTGACTTCTTTTACTTAGTAATAGGCATTTAAAATTGGTTCATGGCTTGATAGCTCATTTAATTTTAGCACTGAGAAATATTCCACTGTCTGGATGTATCACCGTTTGTTTATCCAATCACCTACTGAAGAACATTTTGGTTGCTTCCAAGTTTTGGCAATTATAAAGTTGCTATAAACATCCTTGTGCAGGTTTTTGCATAGACATAAGTTTTCCACTTCTTTGGGTAAGCCAAGGGGTGTGATCTCTAGATCATATAGTAAGAGTATGTTTAGTTTTGTAAGAAACCAAGATACATACCATCTTCCAAAATGGTTGTACCATTTTACATGCCCACCAGCAGTGAATGAGAGTTCTTGTTGTCTAGATTTTCATCAACATTTGTTGTTATCAGCGTTCAGGATTTTGACTGTTCTAATAGGTATAGAGTAGTATCTCTTTGTTATTTTAATTTACATCTTCCTGATGTAAAGCATCTTTTCATATGCTTATTTGCCATCTGTATATCTTCTTTTTGTCAAAGACTGAAAAAGGCTTTGGCCCAGTCTTGAATTAGGTTGTTTATTTTCCTATTGTTGAGTTCTAAGAGTTCTTTGTACATTTTGGATAACAGTCCTTTATCAGATGTGTCTTTGGCAAAGGCTTCCTCCCAGTCGGTAGCTTGACTTTTCATTCTCTTGTCTTTTACAGAGCAGATGTTTTTGATTTTAATGAAGTCCTGCTTATCAATGCTTTCTTTCATGGATCATGTCTTTGATGTTTTATCTGAACCATCATCACCACTCCGAGGCCATCTAGATTTTCTCTGATGTATCTTCTAGGACTTTCATAGTTTTATGCCATGTTTAGTGCTATGATCCATTTTGAGCTAATTTTTGTGAAAGGGGGATGATCTGTGACTAGATTTTGTTGTTGTTGTTGTTGTTGTTGTGTTGTTGTTTTGCCCAGTTGTTCCAGAATCATTTGTTGAAAAGACTGTCTTTTCTTTACTGTAAATGCTTTTGCTCCTTTGGCAACAATCAGTTGGCCATATTTATGTGGGTGTATTTCTGGTCTATCATGTTCAAACGAAATAGTTGTTATATCACCAATACCAATGTCTTGATTGCTATCTCTTTATAATAAGTTTTGAAATCAGGAAGTGTTAGTCCTCCAACTTTTCATATTTCCTTATTATCGTTTTCTTTTAATTTTTTACTGATGTTAGTAATTTGTGTTCTCTCTCTCTTTTTTCCCTGGCTATAGGCTTATTGATTTTGTTGGTCTTTTCAAAGAACTAGCCTTTGGTTTCACTGATTTTCTATATTGACTTTCTATTTTCAATTTCATTGGTTTCTGCTCTCATTTGTATTTCTTTTCTTCTGCTTATTTTGGATTGAATTCGCTCTTTTTTTTGTCTAGTTTCCTCAAGTAGATGCTTAAATTTTTTTTTTAATTTTAGATCTTTTTTTCTAAAATAGTCATTCAATGCTATAAGTCTTCCTCTTAGCACTGCTTTCACTGCATCCCACAAATTTGGTAAGTTGCTTTTAAATTTATATTTAGTTTACATTAAAATTTTCTTGGAGATGTTTTCTTTGACCCATGTGCTATTTGGAAGTATGTTGTTTAATCTTTTAAGCATTTGGGGGATTTTCCAGCTATCTTTCTGTTATTATCTTGTTTAATTATATTGTGGTCTGAGAGTAAACATTGTAGGATTTCTATTATTTTAAATTTATTAAGGTGTGCTTTATGGCCCAGAATGTTCCACACAAGCTTCATAAGAATGTGTTATCAGTTGTTGTTGGATATAATTGTCTACAGATTTCCATGATATCTATTTGATTGATGACGTTCTTGAAAGTGGATCCTAACTTTTCTCATCACAAGAAAAAACCCACATTTTTTGTATCTATACGATATGATGAATGTTAACTAAGCTTACTGTGGTAAACATTTTATAATATATGCAAATCAAATCATTATGCTCTATACCTTACACTTAGCACTACATGCCAATTTTACCTCAATGTAATTGGAAAACAAACAAAATGCTGTTGTTGGTTAGAGTTTCTTGTAGTTGTCAATTAGGTTATATTGATTAATGACATTGGTCAAGCTTTCTTTTTCTGTGTCTGTGTCTTTCTGAAAATTAATGGTGAAGATAGAATGGAAATGCAAAATATTTATTATGGATAACAGCTATGAAAGATAAAGGGGGAAGTGATGGGAGTAGAGTGCACTACAGCTCTGTTATTTAGCTAAGGAGAGAAAGAAGAAAGAGGTGGATTGGGCAGGGCATGCCTTGGATCATTTTAACAGTTCTGGGGAAGCTTAGTCATGGAACAGTGCTTGTCCACCCCTGTGCTCTGGTCTATAATGTGCCTCTAGCAGAAAGCCAAGGTGGATTTTATGGCTCACTGTGCTCCGTTCCCTTCCCTCAGGGATTATACACCTGTCCTTCCTGTTGTCCAATGTTTGAAAAAGTTGTTTCATGTATTTTCTTTTGGCTCATAGTTATATAACGCAAGAGATTAAGTCTTCTGTTATTCTATCATGGCCAGAAAAGGAATTCTGAATTTTTTTTTTAACAAGTAAATATTGGATCAAATTAAATGTCCATAAATACAGAAATAGTTTAATACTATTGTGATGCAAACTTTGGAATTATAGACAGCACTTACAATAATAAAATAAAGCTTAAATATAGTCATATTTCATTGTTCCCAAGAATTTTACATGAAAGAAGCAGCTGTATAATAACATGTACATATAATGCACATATACAAATATATGTAAAACTATACCTAAATGCCATATATTCACAATTATAAATGTATGCATGTATATATTTAAACACTTATCTGAAAGGAGATATAAAATTGTTGAGAGTGCTGGAACTGGGTAAAAAAAAAGGCATGGATGGTTATAAAAAAGGAATTTTCAAGTTTTGTATTACATACATTGATATTTTATAATGTAAGAATTCCAGTACTCCTTGTGAGATTTTAAAAGTAAAATGGACTACATTACCTATTCATTAGACCAAACTTGTTTGTTGCTAAAACTGAAGGGATCATTTGATACTGTTAAAATTTGGAAGGCATGACTGTGGCACAGTAAAATAATCATTTCTATAGTTTAGGGTAGTACTGTGTAATTACCCCAGTACTGAAATTCCTAACTCTTAACCAAGTATGAACCCCATTATTTACCTTTTTAAAGACACTTTTAATTATATCACATTTTCTTTTTTTATTCCTAAATAAAATGGGTGTTTCTCATCAGGGGAAGATATCAATGTTCACTATTAATTATATCTAAGTGCTATAAGCATTTTTATAGCTTATTATGAATGGTGAAAAGTCTTCCGTGATAAAGTTTATATTGTTACCCTAAAGTTCATTATCTTTAAATTAGGTAACCTAAAGGTCTGATGTTATATACTCATGTGTCTACTTACAGTAATTTCTGTTTTTCTAGTAGGCATATAAATGTGTGGGAGGAGAATGAGTTTCACATTTTTATAACTAAATGTTGTGTATGAAGAGACATTTATGTTTTGAATTAGAGAATGATCACAATGCTGCTTTTATTGAACATTCTGTTAGTGATTTATAAGATGCTATCACTTACTTATAAAGTACTGTGTTTCCTCTATACATAACTGACATTAGAGGGAGAATACCCTTCTCTAGATACTCAGCAATAAAAAGGAAATGTTCAAGTTGTCTCTTTATGAGTTCTTCAATAACTTAAATAATTTATGAGGTTTAACAGAATCTTCCAAAAACGTTTGTTTTTATCCCACAAAATTATGTTGCTAAAAATGCTTCAGGAAGCATATAGTCAGGAATATGACACCTGGATAAAGCACATACTTAAAGTCATGATCACGGTTCTTGTATAAGAAAGAGCCATTACACTACCATCATAAACAAAAACTCAAAATAATGAAAAGAAGTTAAAAACTCCTTTATATTTATTAATTCTTTCAATCAGTTAAGAACAATGAAGACTCACTGAAAGTTTACAATGTGTCAGGCTCTAAGGTTGGTTCTGAGCATACAGAAATTAATAGCATTCACTTGTTTAGCTGGAGGAGGTTATAGTCCAATGGGGGACATAAATGTACAAAAATTGTGTAACTAAGATACAACGTTAAGTTATAAAAAAAAATAAAATGAGCTATAGGAATATGGAGAAGGGAAAGTCAAGTCTACATAAATGAATCACAGGAGCAAGATACTTATGCTGAAACCAGAACAGTCAGTAAGAATTTTACCAGGAGACAGAAAATCTGTGGGGAAGGAATGGGTATTAGACACAACTAGAAGAACTGGCTTTGCCTTACACGTACACACACGATGATTACATGTATCCACGCACACACATACACATAGGTGAGATGTTTTAAGGAACGATGAGCATTCTCTGCACCTTTGCCAACCTCTGTCTTCAACACTCATTCCAGCTTCTGTACTCCGAGAAAAGACAAGAGTGGTCATGGCCTAACACATCTGCTATTGAAATCCCATTCATTTCCGTATCCAACTCATCTTCAACTATTCTTTTTCTTTAGATTTTTAATTTATTTTAGAGAGAGACAGAGCGTGCACAAGTGGGGGGGAGGGGCAGAGAGAGAGACTCTCCAGCAGATTCCTCACTGAGCACGGAACCTAGGGGGTACTCAATCCCACAACCCTGAGATCATGACCTGGGCCAAAACCAAGAGTCAAATGCTCAACCCACTGAGCCACCCAGGCGCCCCAACTTCAACTATTCTGTGAATACTTTCTTGATATTTGAAGAAAGTAAACTGTTTCTCCCCAAGTTTTCAATTTATTTGTATCTATTATGTGGTAGCTTATATTCTGCTTCTCATGATAATTATTTTTTTATATTTTATGTATCATACAAACTTTTGTTCTCCTAATTTCCTTCTGTTTCAAGGTCTAACTTGTCTTGTACATAATATTAGCATAAATACATGTTTAATTTCACTCACCGACTCTTAGGATATGAGATGATTTAGTGCAATTCATTATAGCTTTTCAGCAGGTACATTAAGGTAAGGATAGTTCCTCTAAAGGTCAAATAGACAATATATATTATGTAACAGAATCAGAACTCCAGATATTTTGGAAACATTTACTGCTTTTTAAAAATTTTCTCAAAAGTGATAATCTTCTACATAGTCCACATATGTTATCAGAAAATAATCTGTCATTCTACTGTGTTCTTTTCCCAAATCATTGAACTGCATGGGGACCTTTTGAAAGTCTCATGTTTTTCTCTGCTATCAATAGTCTGCTATGATTTTCTTATTAGTCTCATGCCAGTGAGTATAGAAAAACATTATCAGTCATGTCAGGAGGGAAAGAATGATATGTGTCAACTGAGTTCCTGTTCTAGAAAGTCTTTCTATCTACTGAAAACAATAGTGTTTCCTGAAATTTGACAAGACTCATCCTTTAAGTTGTGAAAAAATAATCAGAAGATCAATACAAGTATAACCAGGCAACATTTTTCTGAATTAAAATGGTATTTTAGTGTCAATCAATTTTCTGTTTTGGGGCATGTCATGTCACCAGCATAGACAAACCACTGATATGAGCTCTTGGATCCATGTAGTGCATGGGAGTAGGCTGATGAAGATGTGGACCACAATTTTCCAGGGATTATACTCATTTTGAAATGTTTCAAGTATCAAATTTGATTGGAGTTTATTATTCCCTGTGGGGAGCTGGCTTTTAATCCTGAGGAAGACTAACAGTGATGACTATATTCATATAAACAACAAAAATGAATCTAGGTGTGTGTATAACCCCTTACCACTTGAAGTAAGGTCCAGAAAATTCACTTGTATAAAATGGGAGATTGTATTATCATAAGGTTAATGAAATCACTGAAGAGAACCAGTGGCAGAGGTCAGGAGCCGATGGTCAAACAAATTCTATTACAAATTTCTTTATTGGAAGGCACATTATCACAGAATTTCCCTGTTTATAACCTTAAGAAAGGTGAGGAGAAATGTAGAAAATCACTGATGAAAAATTGATGTTTTGTCTCACAGAAGATACAGTTCAGACTTATGATCATTATTAATTTTTCTCATCCTATCCCTGGAGTTAATGTGAAAAGCTAAGCTTACTGTTCTTTCATAAAATAAACAATGAAATATATTATTATAATTTTGAAAAGAAGTAAAAACTTCTATAGTTTGAACTCTTATTCAACTTTGATAATTATGCTTAGAAGAAAAGCTTCCATCTCCAATTCTTTTGATATCTCAACATTGAGGGAAATCTGGGTTATGTGTTAACATCCTTAAGTGCCTCCATAGCTCTTAACCCAATTTTGGATACACAGAAATTACCTAACGAAAGCTTCTTGATTACAACCAAAATATTTTTGTGCTCACTTGATACTGTGATTCAAGATAAAGTGGAGGGGCACCTGACTTGCTCAGTCAGTAGAGCATGGGACTCTTGATCTCAGGGTTGTGAGTTTGGTATAGAGTTGAGTATAGACATTACTTAAAAATAAAATCTTAAAAAAAAAAAAAAGATATATTGGAAAGAAGCCAGTAATTAAGTTCTTGCTCCATGTCCACCCACAGCTACCTATGAGATCTTGGGCAAATTATGTTGCCTCATCAGTCAAGTGAAATAACAGAGAGAGAGAGAGAGAGAAAGGAAGAAGAAGAAGGAGGAGGAGGAGAAGGAGGAAGAGGAGGAGGAGGATAAGAGGGAGTGGCAGAGAAGAGGGAGGGTTGGAAGGAAGGAAGAAGGAGAGGGTGGGAGGGAAGAAAGAAGAGAGAGTGAACTCCAAGGTCCCTTCACATTACTAATCTTTCACTAATATTCAAATTTCTGAGATTAAGAAAAGTCTTTAAAAAATGTAGGTAGGTTATTTATTGTCATTAAAACACTGCTGATTTCCCTTGAACTTCCCTTACCTACTATAAAACTTGGAACTCCAAACCTATCTCTAAGCCCTGTGAAAGAGAAATAGTTGATTTCAGAGCAGTTATAGAACAATGGTTTGTTACAGTAGAACATCAACTACAGCAAAATGCATATCCATGACATAGGTATTCAGGGAATTTTCAGGAGATTTAGGGAATTTACGTTTTACAATTTATTTAATAAAGGTGAACATCCAGTAGGAAAGCTCAGTCTTGTCCTGGGGCTCCTCTTGTCATGATTTTCAGAAATTATATACTCTTATTTTCTAAATTGTAACTTCTGCTTCAGCTGGGAAGTCCATATGCTCAGTTTAAGGGTTACTTTTTCTTCTTCTTTATAAAGTCCATTTTCCAATGTGCTCTAAGGACTTCCTAGGATTTCCTCCTCGGTAAAAATTTCATTGCTTTTTTTTTTTTTTCTTCATTTACTTGTTTATTTTTTCTTAAAATTTAACACAAAAGAATTGCTCATCTTTCCTTAATTCTTCTAGCAATGTACCAAACCTGTTATTTCGTTCTAATTTTCTCCCCCTCCCCCAATCTGTCCCTTCCTCTCTCCCTTCCTCTATAATCTAAGACGAAATAGTCTGTTCCTTGGTTTGCCTTTCTCTTTTCTTTTTCTATGGTCGTTTGTTTTGTTTCTTAAATTCCACATATGAGTGCAGTCATATTGGATATGTCTTCCCCTGATTGACTTACTTCACTTAGCATAATACTCTCTAGCTCTAAGAAACGGACTCCTTGTAGAGAAACTGATGGTCACCAGAGACGAGGTGGGTGGATGGATGGGCTAAATAGGAGAAGAGAATTAGGGAGGGCACTTGTGGTGAGCACCGGGCGTTGTGTACGTGTTGAATCACTAAATTGTACACCTGAAACTAAATTAACTGTATGTTCACTAACTGGAATTTCAATAACCACTTTACAATAAATCTAAGATTAAATAGCATATAAAAATTTGAACCAAGTCATAGCAGTAATTAGTCAACACATATATTTACAGACTACATGTACCTCTAACTTCTTCTCTTTCTTTTTGAAAGATAATTTTTAAATGAATCTGATACCAGCAAATTATTGCAGTTTGTAGATTAAGAGATTCATGATTAAGTGGATACAACATTATACGGAGGCAAATTTTGTCAACAAATAATTGAAGGTTTACTCCTGTGCCCAAATTTGCCACTGGTAAAATGTTTATTTAAACATATGCATGGGTGTTATGTTGATGTGCACTACTTACTTATCAAGTAATCTTTAAGAAACGTTACAAGAATGATTTAGAAATAAAATGTGGGTATGTCCTTTATAGGAATGTTATAATTTTTCTGTTGGTATATAATTTTCCACAGTGCATTTATGCTCTGGCAACCTGGTATTTATATGTGAACTACACCACATCATCAGATCTCAGAGAGTTTAAATGACTCCAAAATTACAACATGGAAAAATGTGGAAATGAAGATTCAGGGTAACAATTTCAATGCTTCCAGAACAATGGCTGAAGTAATCACAGTATCAAAAAGTCTACATGTTTTACTTCAGGATAGCAATTAAGCAAACCCATCTCTTTAGCTAAGACGAATAAATAAGGCCAAATAGGCAAGTCGTGTGTGTGTGTGTGTGTGTGTGTGTGTGTGTGTGGTGTTTGCTTGATTCTAGTGGAAGCTGTTTGATGACAGAAGCAAGAGATTCAATGTTATTATTATTATTTTTTAAACTTCTTGTCAGTTGTGTTTCAAATACAAGAAATACAACTCTATAGGTCTTAGCTCCATTGGTTTGAAACAAAACATGTATGGAGTTTCTGTTTGTTCTTGATGCTGTCCACTCTGCTTTTCTTAAAAAAGGGGACACAGGTACTTTAAATCACCAGGCATATGCAACACTGTGAAAACAACATAATTATGAGGTACTGTTTCTCATGTCTTCTTTGTTTTCAGAGCAGGTGCGCAAGAAAAGCGCTGGCAGAGTAGCTAGGAAGTTTGATTTCAGATTTGTGTGCACGAGTCACCAGCTGTGTGACCTTGAATGAGTTAGTCTCTAAAACTTATCTTTATTTATCAACATGGAAAAATAAATACTGGTCTAAACTTCTCAAATGATATATATTAAACCTGCATAGGAAAATGTAAATCACTAAAGAAATGTAAGCCATCATTCTCTTTATGGGGTGAGTCAAATAAAAAGTATTTTTCCACAACCCTGTTCAGGGAAGATAGGCTCTTATGATCACCAATACACGTTTTGATCATTTCACTTGTTTCAATGCATACTGGTCCCTCTCTAGCAATTCATAACTCTATCTATTCATCAAGTATTTCTTGAAAACCCACTAATTGTGTAGTTCAGTGGAGAATTAAAAAGGTAAGTCATGGTACCTCTCATGTAATTCATGTGAGCTTTCTTCACAAATTTTCTATACTAGTGAGGTGTCATATTTATCACTGTTATGTCTCTGGAGAGACGACAGACAAACATTAAGGGGTAATAAAGGAGGTGTGGGTGCTTTCACAGAAAAGTTCTAGATCTACAGTGTCCAAAAGAGTAGCAATTAGCCAGATGTGGTTATGGAGCCCTTGAAATATGACTGTCCCAAATTGAGACTTACTGTTAAGTGTAAAATATATACCAGATTTCAAAGACTTAGTAAAAAAAGAGAATATAAAATATCTCAATAATTTGTATTGATTTCATGCTTATATGATCATTTTTTATACATTGGGTTACATATGTTATTAAAATTAATCTCCCCTATTTCATTTTACTTTATAAAATATGGCTACTAGAAAATTTAAAAATATATATGTAGTTCACTTACACGTCTATTGACTATTGCTATTTTAGATACTTCTGAAAATACAGGGACTTTTGAATAAGCCCCCCCCCCCCCCCCAAAAAAAGGAAAGAGAAAGAAAAAATCAAAGAGGAGAGGAAACAATGAGGAATTGAGGGGCACCTGGGTGGCTCAGATGGTTAAGCGTCTGTCTTCGGCTCAGGTCGTGATCTCCAGGTCCTAGGATGGAGCCCCACGTGGGGCTCCCTTCTCCCTCTTCCTCTGCCTGTTCCCACTGCTCCTGCTGTCTCTCTCTCTCTCTCTGTATCTCTCTGTCTCAAATGGATAAATAAAAAAATTCTTTAAAAAAATTGAGTGGTGTATCTTTGTTCGTCTTATCTTAAGCTTCAGGCCTCTCACCCAAATATGAATGTGGCAGTGAACAAATCATCTACATTGAATTTGTATGAAAATTAAGCATTTCTCTTTTCTGCATTTTTGCTATTCTAAAAACCACAAAATTAAGAAAAAAATGTAGGAGAGAGTGTATGGGTGATCAAAAATAATATTTGTTGTAATAATTCATAATTAAGTGGCTTTGGCAGAGACAGTTTATCCTGTAGACCTTCAGATTCAGAGATATAGGCCGCTGTAGTCAGAAGACAACCAGAAGTTTAATAAACTTGATTTGAGTTTAAAGTGATAGACATTTTTGGACCCCCTTAAACGTAGTTTATCTCTTAATCTACAAACTGCAATAATTTGCTGGTATTAGATTCATTTAAAAATTATCTTTCAAAAAGAAAGAGAAGAAGTTAGAGGTACATGTAGTCTGTAAATATATGTGTTGACTAATTACTGCTATGACTTGGTTCAAATTTTTATATGCTATTTAATCTTAGATTTATTGTAAAGTGGTTATTGAAATTCCAGTTAGTGAACATACAGTTAATTTAGTTTCAGGTGTACAATTTAGTGATTCAACACGTACACAACGCCCGGTGCTCACCACAAGTGCCCTCCCTAATTCTCTTCTCCTATTTAGCCCATCCATCCACCCACCTCGTCTCTGGTGACCATCAGTTTCTCTACAAGGAGTCCGTTTCTTAGAGCTAGAGAGTATTATGCTAAGTGAAGTAAGTCAATCAGGGGAAGACATATCCAATATGACTGCACTCATATGTGGAATTTAAGAAACAAAACAAACGATCATAGAAAAAGAAAAGAGAAAGGCAAACCAAGGAACAGACTATTTCGTCTTAGATTACAGAGGAAGGGACAGAGTGGGGGAGGGGGAGAAAATTAGAAAGAAATAATTTTCCCAGCATCACATAATCTGTCTATTGAGAAATTGGTAGTAGTGTACCAATATAGTTTACTCGATTTTTATGAAGTAATGCCAGTAATGATATTCTTTACCTTAGTTATTTTTTTTAATTTTCTTTTTGCTATAGTATCTTTACTCAGAAAATTAATTGGCTGAAAGCTTACACACTTTGCATTAGAACTATATTGAAGACATGGACGCCATCACAATTGCTATTGGCGAGTGGCCTTGACCGTGGTCTTGCCATTATCTTGTACTTAAAATATAAAAATTCTGCTCCTTATTTTTTTATTCACAATTCTGGAATAACAGTAGGATATGTAAATAAGGGCAGCACTATTTATTGATGTTGCATACAGCTTCTGATGTCCCTGCAAACAAGCAAGAAGAATGTGCCAATAGAGCTCTACTGTTTACATACGGGTATCATTTTTGTCCCATGCATCTTATTATGATGGTAGGATGTTCTTTACCCAGTTGGTTCTAGAAATAATTAAATCACACTTTCTGTGTCAAATGGAAATGGTGAGATCATACATTGGGTGAGTCACGAAAATCCTAAAAAGAAATGAAATGTGTCTCTCAACTGAGAAACCAGGTACATGACAGTGTGGGAATTATCATTAGACCGTTGCCCTGAAAATGAATGCTGTCATTCACAGTTCTGTCATTTCACAAATATTTATGGAGACATTGTGTGCTAAGAAGCTGTGTATACTTGAGCCTGAAATTTTAAGAAAACTGTTCATGGGGCCAATGTGGTATTGGTGATTTTAATTAGGGCAGAAAAACACGAGACTAGGTAAATTGAAAAGAAGAGGATTCTGAGCCATGTGGCCTTGCCCCTTCTCAGCCTGGAGTCTGCTTGACTCTTAGAGGTTGACTCTGTTTCTGTTTAATATTTTATTTTTAAAAGAAAAGCATTTCTCTCCTAAGAACAAATGGCAGGACGGAGGGAGTATGGGCACCCACTCCAAAAGAACATAATGAACTCCCAAGTATTCTTGGAATCAGTGTGACTTCTTTATGGTCATGATATGATCCTCCAGGAAATTTTAAGAGTTATTACAGCAACCCTATATGGTGCTATTGAGATTTCTGGGGGAAAAAATGACACTTAACCTCTGCATTTATTTTTAAAGAGTAGGGAAATTTATGTCTTCTAACTTTGATTATTTCCTCTTGGATATACTTCTCGTTATAGCTACAGAGCCAAACTAGCAGAGGGAGATTCTTGATGGGGCCATGCATATCTACAGGAGTTCCTTAAGGAAAAGAGTTCCTTTAAGATATATATGTTCCCTATTCTGTGTATCACTAACATCTTCACTTCCTAAATGCCCTCCCAAGTGGGTTTATTTTTATTGAGAGCTATCAGATCAGCTTTCTACAGGTAGCATATAAATAATTTGGAATGCTTCTACCCTCATGTTTGTTTTTAAACTGCAGGATTTCCCTCCCTTGGGTAATAGAAAAAATGATCTAATGTTCATGAGGTAATTTGAATTCTTCTTTTTTTCCTTTCATATCCATGTGTTAACTCTGTGGAGGAAGTGAAGACTCATGGTCAAATGTCAGCACTATTTCAGTGCATAAGAGTTTTTAGTGTGACTATTCCAAACAGTCTATTTCTTTGCCAACCCAGTAAAGCATCAAAAAGACCTCTGGTAGCTATAGCAACATAACCAGAAGCTGCTCAATTTTAGACACTCTTATTGTGTATCTGTTTCCCTCTCTATTTTGCAGAAAATCAGAAGCTAATGGGACACAGCTGCTTTCACTTTGGTTTGCTTATTAAGCTAAATTCAAAGTGTGTCTTGCTTTATTCATTTAATTAATAGGGTATCAGTTTTCAACATACCAGTATATGTTATTTGAATCCCCAAGATTTATGAAAAAGATGCAAAAAGAGAATTTTACTAGAAGACATGCAGAGAAAAATACCTAGGCAGCAATTTTAATTATTTCATTCAAATTCATTCTCAAATACAATATCTTAATATATAATAGATGACTTGACTTTAGTTGAATGAAAAGTCATTAAGATCTAACTAGAGAATGGTGATAAAAGAAAACTCTATTGATAAAAGAGGTATTTGGGCACGTAGTTGTTGAGATTAGTTGTCTGGTCCATTATGATAATATGTTAACTAACTACTGTTCCTTATGCCATAGTAACAGATTAAATGGTGTTATGATAAGCTGATTATACATATATATGTATATTACATATTATATAAAATATGTATTTTATAATATATAATATGTTATAATAATATATGACATATTATATACACACAATTCTTTTTTTTAAGATTTTATTCATTTGAGAGAGAGAGAGATCAGGGGGAGGGGCAGAGGGAGAGAGAGTCCCAAGCAGGTACTGTGCTGAGTGAGGAGCCCGACATAGGGCTCAGTCTCATGACCCTGAGATCATGACCTGACCCAAAACCAAGAGCTGGATGCTTAACTGACTGTGCCACCTGGGTACCACCCCCCGCACACACACACACACACACACACACACACACACACAATTCTTACTCTTGAGTTTGGTATGAAGGATCCATTTACACTGGGAACTAGATCAGTATGTAAAGACCTATATACAAAGATCATGAATTCAAGATTTGGAGTTCTGAGTATATTTTGCTTTCTTATTTACATGAAGTTTACCAATTTGTTGTCTTATTTGTCACATTATCAGAAGGACTATGTCTAATTTATCTTCCCAACTCTTGTTAGAGCTATGTACCAAGTAAAAATTCATTTTCCCAAATCATTCAATCTTTCTTTTATTTGTCCAGTCATTTGCCCATTCAGCTATTCATATATTTACTAAGCAGTTACTCAGCATACAGCTAGGTACTGCAAATACGGGCTTGAAATAAAATGCAGCTTCCACATATAGACACATAAAAATAACTGGCATATAGTTTGACATGTGTAACAAAATAAACTATACAAAGTATATGATGCAGGCGGGCCATACTCTGAGAACTAAGTATTTGTTGAAATACATGGCAGGAAATGAAAAACTTACTCTGGAGAAGAAAGGGCAGATTAGGGAAGTACCTCAGAGGATCTGACATCAAAGTGAACCATGAAGCGTGAGTAACAACAGTTCTTTGGTTGTAGTGCAGATGCAAAACCACAGTGGCATAAAACATGGTAAGTGTGAGAAATTGCAGATTGTGCCCTTTAGATTATCCCAAACCCCTATTAATGTCAAAGGATGTTCTATTGTCTGAAATTCTAGGAGGGGTTTTGGTCTGAAGAGCATTTCCAAGAATTGGTTGCACATCTGTTCAACAACCCTAATTTGAAAAAAAGAAACTAATAATTATTATGTATCCTGTATATACCAGGAACATGCTACATACTTTAGATGCCTTATTACATAAGCATTATTATTAGCTTCACTTGACATGTGGAGGAGGCTAAGGTTTAAAAGGTGGGGGAACTATTCAAGTTTAGTAAGAGACAGACACTGGGTTGAAATCCAATGTCTGCCTGACTTCAAATCTAATGCTCTCCAAAGCATCATTCCAATGCCCCAGCCCACAGATCAGAATTTTTGACACAAAGGAAGGTCAATGGATGAGAAAAAGTCAAGTAGGACAGGGTAAAGATTAGCTGTCACACCTTGGTGACATTCAGGCAAGAGATCACCACTATCTGATGCTATCAGGTAAGAGGTATATAAAGAGTCTGTGAGGCAAAGATCTCTTTCTTTATTAAGAGACCAACAAGTCTGAGCCATTTTTCCCCCGTGGCCAAGTTAACTAGTTTATTGTAGTTGGTCCCTACAAAAGATTCTCCCTTTGAACCCATTTCCATTCACATTTAAAATGCTCTAGGGACCTCCTACTAAAGGCCTTAGTGCCCAAACTTCTATAGCAACAAAATTGCCACTATTCTTTCAATGCCAACTTACTTAACTGTCTTCCCAACTACAGGAAAACATCTTAAAAATTAGGGCCGTGTTTCATTTACTATTACACCTGCAATACCTAACAGAACATAAAGAGCTACAATATGATTTTAATAACATGAATAATGAGGGAATAGATTATGTAAGCTTACTGTGAATATGAAGTGGTGCATTCAGATATTGGGAAATAACAAAGTTCAGACAACTTCAGCATCATGAAGGCCCTATACAATAACCCCCAGGTAACATATTCAATGGTGAAAGGTTGAAACTTTCCTCCTAAGATCAAGAACAAATCAAAGATGCCCACCTGCGGCACTCCTATTCAACACAGTACTGGACGTCCTAGCCAGAGCAATTACACAAGGAAAAAAGAAATCCAAATTAGAAAGGAAGAAATAAATGATCTCCCTTTGCTGATGACATCACCCTGTATATAGAAAATCTTAAAGACTCCATCAAAAAAAATATTAGAAATAATAAACAAATTCAGTAAATTTGCAGGATAAAAATCAATATACAAAAGTTGGTTGCATTTCCATATACTAAAATAAAAAGTACAATCACATTTGCAATACCACCAAAAACAGTAAAATACTTAGGAATAAATTTAACCAAGGAAGTGAAATATCTATACCCCACAAACTATAGGACATCAATAAAGGAAATTAAAGATGACACAAACAAATGGAAATCTATACCACATTCACGGATCAGAAGAGTTAATATTGTTAAAATGTCCATACTGCCCCAAACCATCTACAGATTCAATGCAATTCCTATCAAAATTCCAATGCCATTTTACACAGAAATAATTTTTTAAAATCTTAAAATTTGTATGAAACCACAAAAGGCAATGGATAGCTAAAGCAATCTTGAGAAAGAAGAACAAAGCTGAAGCCATCACACTTCCTGATTTCAAACTATATTACAGAGCTACAATAATCAAGATAGTATGGTTCTGGCATAAAAACATAGACCAATAGAACAGAATTGAGAACCCAGAAATAAACCCTCACAAACAGGACCAACTAATATTCTTCAGAGCCAGGAATACTCAATGAGGAAAGGATAGTCTCTTCAATAAATGGTGCTGGGAAAACTGGATGTCCACATGCAAAGAATAATATTGACCCTATCTAATACCACTCACAAAAATTAACTCAAAATGGATTAAAGACTTAAACATTAACGTGTAAAACTGTAAAATCCCTGGAAGAAAACATAGGAGAGGAGCTCCTTGACCTTGTTCTTGGTAATGACTTTTTATGACACCAAAAACACAAGCAACAAGTGTTAAGTCCGTAAGTGAAACTATACCAAACATAAAAAACTTCTGCACAAAAAAGGAGCAACAATCAATAAACAAAAAGGCAATCTGTGGAATGGGAGAAAATATTTACAAACCATCTATCTGAGAAGAGGTTAATATCGAAAATATATTAAGGAAATCATACAACTCAATAGCAAAATACAAATAATGTATAAAACCAGGCAAAGGACATGAATAGATACTTCTCCAAAGAAACAGCCAACACATACATGAAAAGATGCTCAACATCACTAGGTCATCATGCAAATGCAAATCCAATCCATGATGAGATATCATGTCACACCTGTTAGAATGGCTATTAATAAGAAGACTGGAGATGACAAATGCTGGTGAGGATGGGAACACTAGAGCCCTGTTGATGTGACTGTGAATTGGTGCAGCCATTATAGAAAACAGTACTATGATTCCTCAAAAACTTACAAATAGAACTATCCACATTATCCAGCAATCCCAATTCTGGGTATACACCTGAAGGAAATGAAGTAACTCTCTCAAAGGAGTATCTGCACTCCCATGTTCATTGCAGCACTTTTCACAGTAGCCAAAACATGGAAACAATCTGAATGTCCATTGCCAGATAAATGGATAGAGATGATGTGGTATGTATATGTGTTTGTCTGTATATATATATATATATATATATATATATATATATATATAAAATGCAATAACATTCTGCCACAGGAAAAGAAGGAAACCGTGACGTGGATATACATGGTTGTCACATGGATAAACTCTGAGAGCATTTCACTAAGTGAAATTAGTCAGGCAGAAAAAGACAAATACTGTATGATTGCATTTCTATGTGGAATCTTAAGAAGCTGAACTCATAGAAACAGAGCTGACTGGTGGTAGTCAGGGGTTAGGGGGTGGATGTAATAAGGAGATATTCAAAAGATACAATCTTCCAGTGTAAAAGGAATAAGTCTGGATTTAATGTACAGCATAGTAACTTACTGTGGTTATCATTTCACAATTTATATGTGTATCAAATCATCATATTGTGCAGCTTAAGCTTCCAGAATGTTACATGATGATTACAGCTTGATAAAGCTGGGAAATGAAAGAATTTAGAAGGAGGGATTCAGTGGTGTCATTTGCAAAGTGTACAGGAATGAAGTGGAATATAGGACCAAGCAGATTATATCACTTCCCTTGGGATAAAATAAATGTTCTTGATACTTTTAACATGTTTCCTCCACCAACGTTTTGAAATCATATGTTGCTGGGATCTTGTTTTGTTGTATTTTATTTATTTATTTTTTCTTTTCTAGTTTTCTCTTTGGTTTGAATGTTCACTGAAAACAAGACTTTCAACGTTTTCAGCTTCACTAATCACCCTTCTTAGATGTGCTTATCGGAATAAGATGATTTCTCTAAAGTTATTTGATTATTTAGTCACACACATTGGCAACTACCATCAATTAATTGATTAATTAATTAGCTTATTTTGAGAGAGGGAGAGCCTGCATGTAAGCAGGGTGGGAGGTGAGATCATGACCTGAGCCGAAATCAAGAGTCGGACATTTAAACAACTGAGCCACCCAGGCGCCCCACCATCAAGTAATTCATATGTTGCTATGTGAAACAGAGCTGCCATGGTTTGCATATTTAGGTATCTTTTGATATCTGAAATGAATTATATGACAAAGATAATCTAATCATGTGGGTTGTCTTAAAACATCAGTGCAGATTACTGTACAATGACTATTTCTAAAATGATCTTTGATGTCTTTTCTACCTTTTCTTGAATGGAGCCCAGGGAGAGGCAGCTGAAAGATCATTCAAATGGACTGACACTTGAAAGGGGAAGGCCATGAAGCTTCTTCAAGTAGGTGGCTACTCAGAAAACCCAGGAAGAAATAGATGGAAAGAAGGGCGACAGGACCAGAGAAGACATGTCTGTTATCAGGTTTATGGGAAGAACTCCTGAAAATGGAAGATGAAGGTAAGAGACGACAAGCCAGATTAACGGTGGACTGGAGCAACAAGCAAGAAACAAAAACGAGAATCAAGTGAGAGTGTCCGATATGCCTACAGATGCACTTCCAAAGGCGATACATGTATAGTGCTTAGATCCCTACTTTTAAAACCAATTTTAAGAACCAATTTTCTCAAATGTATAGAGATGTGATAATGCTTTTTTTTTTCCCCACATGAGGACTGGATTAAATTAGGTTTCATGTAAACATTATAAAGTGCTCATGCATTAGTTTTTTTCCTCTTTTTCCAACAAGATGAGTTTCTCACTATTGGTTTTACCAAATTAGGTTTTCCAAAGTTAGCAAAACAGAGGCACTTCTAGTTAAGATTTCACTCATATTTTCGTTTGATACAATCATCAGAGCAATTTCCAAGAAACATAATCTGACTTAATGATATTATAATAGTTCGCAACATATCTAGACATTAGGCTCAGAAAGAAGACTCATTGAATAAACAAATGAACTTGTGACTATATCAGGTTCTAAGTGATTTAAATGGTACACAGAGATTTGGGTTCATTGGTTAGATGTAACATTTCTTCACTTTATAACTTTGTATTTTATGTATAAAGCCGTCAGATCAACAAATGTTCTTAAAAAGAGAACACATATTTTGGGAGAGATTAATGCCTGGAGTCGAATAATCCTATCTTTCAAAAGCATGCAAACTAAAAATAGATAAAACATCTGTTGCCTGCTCACTATGCATCAGTGTCTTTCTGACTGCAAGTGTTGATATCCAATCCTCACAACTCTGAGGTCATTATGATTTTTGTCTTCGTGCCATGGAAGAGAAAATTTACTGAGACATAGAGGGGCTAAGCCACTTGCCTTATCAGCACACAAGTGACAGGACCAGAGCAGAGTTCTGACTCCTGTGTCTTCAGAGTGTGGGGTATCCTCTACTGTCGGATGTGGGGCTGTCCTGGGCTACAGTTTTTCTATGTGCTGCCAACAACCCAAGCAAATTTCGGTATGCATGGTTCCAAAATGGCTCTATGGCTCTAAAAAAGCTAGTAAATGATACAGAATTTGCTGAAGATTTAGAATGCAAGCTAGAGGAGAGACTTTTTAAAGGTATCTTCCATCTGGGTGCCTGGGTGGTGCAGTCGGTTAAGTGTCTGACTCTTGATTTCAGCTCAGGTCATGAGCCTGAGCCCCACATCTGGCTCTGTGCTCATCATGGAGTCTGCTTGAGATTCTTTCTCCCTCTCCCTCTGCCCCTCCCCCCCAATAAAATAAATAAATCTTAAAAAAAAAAGATACCTTCTCTCATAGCAAATTACCTCGTGTTTCTCACTGGACGTGTTTCTTCTCCCACCGCTCAGGCAACGCTGCCAAGAGGATAGAGGCAGGGAGCCAGTCACCCTTCTTTTTCCCTTGTAAGCTCCTGTTTCACCACACCAACCTGTGTAGCTCCTACATCTAAACCCTCTCCTCTCCGTCCCAATTTACTCTTTTCTCAGGTAGGGGTTTTACTCTATCCCAGATCTCTGAACTTGCATTCCAATGCTTACACCTTAGAATGGGCCCCTAGATAGCAGAACCGGCTATCCTTTGAAATGGTAATATGTTATTTAAAAAAAGACAGGAAGGAAGGAAGGGAGGGAGGGAGGGAAGAAAGTGAGAGAAAGGGAAGGAAGGGAAGGAGGGAGGGAGTAAGGAATTAATTAATTTGGGGGCTCTAGTATGATAGGTAATATTTTTACCAGTGAGTGAAGGACCTCAATTATTTAGTACAAATTCAGGGGCTGGAATCAGGGTTGTGGAGAGGGAATACAGATTGTATTTTCTGTATGATCTAAATGCAAACCATTAGAAAGCCAAAAATTAGCTCCTTTGTAAACCCGCTGAAATCAGAGTTGAAGGTAGCAGTTAAACTGGCAACCCAGCAGGCAGCACTGGGCCCATGGAGTTCTTCCTTAATTGAGTTGGCCAGGAAGCAACCTGCTAACACAGAGCAGGGTCAGACCTAATCACAAAGGAGCTGAGTCACTTTGCAGTAATTTCGCCAGGGAAGGAAATCCTAGCATCCTGATTTCTGAGAGAGACACACACTGATCCTAATTCTTAAATGATTCTTGAAACAATCAGCAAGGCAGCCAGGACATGGGGTTACAAATTTTTCAACAGTCACCGTATTTAGAAATTCATTTTATGGTGACTGACCATGATGTTGAATTTGCTTAGGCTCAACCGCAAAGATTAAAGGAGTCTAGGCCAAGTACATCATGGCAATGACTTCATCAGGAAGTGTTTAGATATCTTCCCATATGTGGTTTAATCCAGTTGCAGGAAAGGCAGATGGATATAAATCATATACGAAACCAAGTCTGCAGGCTTAGGTTAAAGCCAGGCCACTTAGAGTAACTAGGTGGGCTATCAAAATGCGAACAAAGCAAAGGCTCATTTCTTTTTCTTTCTTTCTTTCTTTCTTTCTTTCTTTCTTTTTTTTTTTTTTTTTTTTTAAAGATTTTTTTATTTATTTATTTGAGAGAGAGAGAATGAGAGGGAGAGAGCACATAAGAAGGGGGAGGGTCAGAGGGCGAAGCAGACTCCCTGCCGAGCAGGGAGCCCGATGTGGGACTCGATCCAGGGACTCCAGGATCATGACCTGAGCCGAAGGCAGTCGCTTAACCAACTGAGCCACCCAGGCGCCCTCTTTCTTTCTTGCTTGCTTGCTTGCTTTCTTTCTTTCTTTCTTTCTCTCTCTCTCTTTCTTTCTTTAGAGAGAAAGATGGGCAGGGGAAGCAAAGGGAGAGAATCTCAAGCAGGCTCCACGCCTAGCCTGATGCGGGGCTCAATCCTAGGACCCTGAGATCATGACCTTACCCAAAATCAAAAGTTGGACACTTAACCAACTGAGCCACCCAAGTGCCCCAGCAAAGGCTCATTTCTATACACTAAAGTGTCATAAGGAGAAGGGGATTTGGGTCTGTCCCTCTCCCTCTCCTACATCAAGCAGGTCCAGTCAGGAGGCAGACTGACCACACAGTAATTTGTATGGAAAAGGTTTAATATATAAGGAATTATTAACTCTTTAGAGGAAACTAGCAAATGGGAATAAAAGAGGATGGTAAAGAATAATCTATAGTTTAGGGTGAGTGCCTGTTACAGACTGACGTGTGTCCCCTGCTCCAAATTTATATATTGAAGCCTCAAACCCCAATGTGACTGCATTTGGACACAGGGCCTTTATGGAGATTATTAAGGTTAAGGGAGAGCATATGGGTAGGATCCTTAATCCGATATAACTGATGTCCTTATAAGAAGAGGAAGAGAAACCTGGGATGCTCTTGCATAGAGGAAAGGCCATGTGAGGACACAGCAGGAAAGTGGCCATTTGAAAGTCAGGGAGAGAGTCCTCACCAGAAACCAGATTTGCAGGCACCTACACCCTGGACTCTCCGCCTCCAGAGTTGTGCAAAAATAGATGTCTGTTGCTTAAGCCACCTGTCTGTGGTATTTTATTATGGCAGCACAAGCAAATTAATACAGTGCTCAAGGGAAAAACAAACAGAGAAAGGGATGTCTGTGATTCAGACACTGTTGAGAGGGTGCGTGCAGCCCACTGGCTGGCAACAGAGTTTGCTGGGTTGCTCCAGACCAGAACTCGTCCAGATTTGGTGGCTGAGGCTGGCGGTCCGGAAATGGCCTGGCAGAATGCCAGTGAAATTCACCAGGAAGTTGCCCATTGGGCTGGAGGGGAGGATTTGTGTTGAACCTTGGGGGGAATTGGCTGGGGCACCTGCATAACTAACTAGAAAGTCATCAAGCAGAAGCCACTGGAAGCCAGCTGGGTTGTCTGTGGATGTCATGAAGCCGTGAGTGATGCTCCTAAAACATGAAGGCAGAGCTTTCCTGGAGCTGTGAGCACCAGCTCAGCGCCATGAGAACAAGGAGGAAGGGAAGCACGAGGAGACCAGAAGATGCTCCTTTCTCCTCCGGTCTCCTTCCAGAACCCACTACTGACACTGTGCTGCCTGTCAGTACAGAAATATTCCAGTATCACCAGCAGACAAGGAAGAGCGGATGGGGAGCCGAGATGCAATAAGTTCATAACCGGCACACATTCTGTCAGCCACAGGGATTTTCTTACTTGCATTCAGATCATATGTTCCAAATCTGAACAGACTATTTTCATCATACAAATAGATGCCTCTGTCCCCTTAACCAATTGCCCTATCTCAGGGGGTATGTCAGAATGTAAGCTCTACAGCTCCCACAAGTAAGGGGACCGTCTTCATCTCTGCCCATAGAGGTGTCACCCACTGCCATGTCAGAAGCTCCATGCCAAGATAATCCCAGGTGTTTTTCTGTTTCTCAAACACCTTCAAGATTCCCTCAGTCTTGATCTGCCTTCTGTCTGTCTCGGGGGATGATGTGATGTTCAGCCCAGAATATATATCGGGGGCCTCACAACTCAGAACCACTTGTTTCTCTTTGAAAAGATCAACACTTAAAGCCATGTTTTCTTTCCAAATGTATGATTAACATTTCAGAAATGAAATATTCCTAATAATAACATTACTCATAAAAGAGAAGGAGACTTGGTGCCCTTCACCATGAATATACCTTCCCTTGTTTTCTGCCATTCATGAGGTGTAAACATGATTAATGATACAGATGTTGCTAACACTCCTTGTGTATTTTTTTCTACTCATTTTTTCTACTCATTCTATCCATATTTTTATGGTTAATTTAGTCTTTGGTGGTCAAAGATACAGTCAAGATAGATGGATGGAACATACTAAATCTTCCAAAGTGTAAATTTCCTCTTATTAGCTAATGGCTTATGGGGAAAAAATTAAGAGATTAATTTGGGAAAGATATTTTTCAAGGATGTCTGGCAATTCTGTCACAGACGTCTTATGGTTTGGATTTTATGGTTAAAGATTTGATACATTTTACAGTACAGTTATCTAATTGTTTTTGTATACATAGATTCCCCAAATGCCTGCATTTTGCACTAAAGGCTCAGCATGAAACAATACCTGTTGTTTAAATTCCCTTAAAATATTTAGAAAACACTTTGGCTCTGATTCTCATCTGCTCATAAAACAGATGTGCATGCATACATCCTTTTATCTCTTTGAATTGGGTTCTTCAGGGATCTTGTTAAAGCTGCATGAGGCCAACTGAACCTCAGAGGGGTAAAAAGCAGCCTTATTTGAAGGCTGCTTCCATCCATAAATGGCCGGAAAACAGAAGATTCTGAAACTGTGCTAAACAATGGGTTTATAGGTCAGGGGATGCTACTGCTGAGAAAGGAACATTTTTCAGGTTGCCTCTGATGAGACCAGCATAATTTTAAAGCCATTTTTACTGCAAAAGCACCTGACCCAGTAAAGAACCACAGTTTATAGTAAATACTTAGTCTCCCTTCTGAGTGTGTCAGCATTTTTGTTGTTGATTTAAAAATGTACTAACCCTATAAGTTCCTCCCAGAAGACCCATAAGTTCCAAGTAGTGGCAGAGATCTGGAAGGTACAAGCGGTGTCCAAGGGAACACGGTAATTGCACTATCTCTCTCAGCCATCTGAAAAGAGGTAGGAGCCATGCACACTGGCTATGTACAAATTAATCCCCCTCCTTTGGATTTTCTATTAACACTATGCCTCTGAGCAGTGCTTCCCCATGTGTTCTCAACCTCTTTTTTCATTAGCAGCAATAAAAATAATTGCCTCAAAATATCAAATACTAGTGATGCCTTAGCCTGTCAAGCAACAGCAGAAAATATAGCCATGGCTACTAAATCTTTTTTAAAGCATTTGGATAAATGGTTGTTTCCTACTCCTGTGTGTGTGTGTGTGTGTGTGTGTGGGTGGGTGTTAAATATAAAGGAATTGTGGTTCACTTCAGCACCAGGCTACATTTGCCCTATGCCAGCTACCTAGTCAAGTGCTCTTGTAAGAACCTGGATTTAGAGTTTCTGAGTAAGGCTAGGTTAGCAAAAGAAACTGTCAAGTCAGTTATTCTGGTGTGAATACCTTTCTGAAATCCAGGTGTTTGCAGGTAGTTAACGAAGTTCGGCCACTTGATTTACTTTTTCCAGATACATATCACATATTCACGAATTTAACAAAAATGTTTCTCTTGCAGATGGGGGGGTGTTTACTCATATATCCATGCCATCGAATCATACGAATTTGAATCTTTGGAAAAATTCCTTTGAAATCATGAATTTCATTGTTTGAGTGTCCAAGATGTGGACCATCCTGAGTGATTCGGGTTCGATAATGTAGGATCTTTATCTTTGTGTTGAATTGGAGTTTATAGAGCTTGCCTTATTTATTGGACACCATAAATTCTTGATATTCAATCTAAACATGAAGCTCAAAGTCTAAACACACTGATGAGTACTAAGTAATAAAATCTAGAAAATCTAGATCAAATCTAGAAGTCTAGAAATTTCATACAGCATGAAAACAAGCTATACATTACCCAGCTATTTCAAATGATAGGTCTAGGGCAAAAATAATTATCATTTATAAGCCTGTGACCGCTTGAAGTAGGCAGTTCAGCAATAGAACAGAGTTACATGGAAATACAATGCATTACATATAAATGGCTTCTTGTAGTCAACATCTATAGTGTATCCCTGCCAATTTTTCAGCATCATTCATTAGAAGGAAGATAAAACAATTTTTTTAGCTAAGTCTTCCAAAATAGGAGATTAAAGATATACCCTTTATTTAAAGATATTTAAAGATATATCCTTTACTTAGGAAGGACTATTTTTAGTATTCCGAGTTACCTAAAATATGGTTTATGTCCCCAGGGAGCTAAGATTAGCTTCCTATTGATTACACTACGGGTTTTCTTCTATCTTATTCAGTAATCACTGTGGTGCTGAGCATAAGTATATAATAAAATCTGTCAAATGTAACTGAAAAGTAAGTCTAACTAATAGAAATATAATGCAGAATAAGTGCCCCACACCATATCTCCTGACAGAGAACTTGATGGATCAGTTGCTCTGGTTGAATGGTTATTAAATCATTAAAATAAGATCGGCGAGTTCCCCTGAACACAACTGTGGACTAGTTGTTGAGAGACACAGTTGCTCTGTCCGTGTGATGTTTCTTCCTGTCTCAGTGCCCTTAGTCCATTTATTACTGGCAATTCTTTGGACAACTCAGACTTACAAAATGTTTTGGTTCTCATGTGAATAGTTCTATAGCCATCATTTAAATTTGGGATGAAGTGGTTAGCCTAGTATCACAGTATTTCTGACATGTCCATTTTGTTCCCCAACTAAAATCAAACTTTAACAATAATATTAATAATGGGCTTTAGCAGCTAATCTCAAAATGTCTCCACTTGCAGATGACAGAACTTTGGTAACATTTTTTTTTAAACCACCCCATTACTGTTCCACACTACTTCTCAGGTGAACTGAATCAAAATGCCAGTGATAGAAATAATGTCATATGATTAGGTACATATAAAAACAATGAGAAAAGGCTATGTATCTTTTCAAAGATTACTTTATCAGTAAGGACTGGAGTCAATTCAAGTAAGAAGAAATGATATGTCAAAGCATAAATACCTTTAGAAATTAATGATGAAAGGGCCTGGGCCCAGCATAAGTCAAATTTCAGCTGTGTGAAGAGTGCATTCATTATTCCAGGTGTAAATGATGTCTTTCTCTTTCTGGGCTTCTGACATTTTCAATACATCTCATGTGATAGCTGTTTGTGGATGTCTGCTTATTCCTATGAGACTGTATTTTTTTTTTCATATTATGTTTCATTTATTCAGTCATTGAGCATGTCTGTTGAATGCCTGCTTCATACACAGTGCCAGGGGAGACAATCAAGACCATTAAGTTATAGGTCTTGCCCTTAGTGACTGTATTAATCATTATCTGGAGAGTATCTTTTTTTATTATTCTCCTGAAAACATAGCATAAATAGATGTTCAATAAACACTTTCTGAATGATAAAAATAGTAAGAGGATATGTCTATTTTCATATACATATTATCATCCCAGACTGGAATCTACATCATTGGCTCTCTGGCTCTCAGGCCCTTGAGCTCACCACTGGCTTTCCAAGTTCTCGAGCTCCCAGACGGCAGATCATGGGGGCTTTTCAGCCTCTGTAATTGTGTGAGCCAATACCTTAAAATAAATCTTTTTATACGTGTGTGTGTGTGTGTATGAGTGTGTGTATCCTACTGGTTATGGTTCGCTGCAGAGCCCTAATACAATCTTCATTTTACAGGTGAGGAAAACTTTAAATATTAATTAAATGAAGCATAAGGAAGGAACCCAGGCACCCTGCCTCTCACATTTTCATTAAAGCACATACTGTGGAGGATTAGCACCCATATGAGCACACCCTCCACTTCATTTTCTTTGCAAACCTCAGAGATAACTATGCTCCATGCCTGTCTGGGGCTTTTCTTGTTTCATTCTGAATGTTGCTGTTCACAAAACTCTAAAGTTCTAAAAAATTCTACTGGAGCATGTTGAACTGTCAGTTAAATGTTAAATACATACCATCTGGGCTGTTATTGTTTAAGCGTAAAATACATTTATATCTGCCCCTCCTTTAGGGAAATTAATGCCTTATTCCAGATGGGAATTGATCTAAAAGGGAAAAACAAAAGTAATATTAAAAATGTTTCCCAGGGCGCCTGGGTGGCTCAGTCGGGCGCCTGGGTGGCTCAGTCGTTAAGCGTCTGCCTTCGGCTCAGGTCATGATCCCAGGGTCCTGGGATCGAGTCCCACATCGGGCTCCCTGCTCGGCGGGAAGCCTGCTTCTCCCTCTCCCACTCCCCCTGCTTGTGTTCCTGCTCTCGCTATCTCTCTCTCTGTCAAATAAATAAATAAAATCTTAAAAAAAAAAAAAAAGTTTCCCAAATCACTGTACCAGGTTATAGATGCCATATAGATATGTATATATATATGGCATTGCTATTTCCTGACATACAGGAAAAAGCAATGCATGTGGATGGAGCTTCCTCACAGCGTGGTGACCCCAGGGTAGTTAATCTTATCTAGTGGATCGGGCACCCAGTGGAGTGCTCTCTCCTTTTAACAAGGCAGAAGCTTCAAGGTCTTTTGTGATCTAGGCTCACAAGCCACATAGGGTCATTTCTGTGAGACTCCATTGATCACTTCTGGCATATGCTATTGGTCAAAGCAGTCCCAGGCTGCTTAGATTTCAAGGGAGAGAAAACTGGCCTCAAATCTTAATGGCAAGAGTGTCAAGATTGCATGGCCATGTTCTCACTGGTATCACACCCCACGGTAAAAATTTTGGCCACAAATTATTTCACTTCTTCCTTGTGCAAAACATGTATACTCCCCTCATAAGACACCCACAGTGGCATCAAAGGTCTGAGATAGCTTAAGGTCTAAGATAGCTTCATCTGGATCAGGTCCAGGTGTGGTTGATTTCTGGGCTTCAATTGCTTTGGTATGGTTTCTCTTGGCTTGAAGGCTTGTTAACCCCAAAACCCAACATATCTGCTTCCAAATACCAAACACACAATGGTGGGATGGGTACAGTATAACAGCAATAGCTAATTCAATTCAAAATGGAAGAAAACAGGAGAAACACATGGCCATCACTGCTCTGTAGCAATGTAAAATCCAGTGGGAAACTACTACTATCTTCTTGTTTAGGGTCCCAGACAGTTCCAGGGAATGGCTCTGTGTCTATGCATTCTGCCCTATATACTCCTGTTTCATGGAGACATGCTTTCCTTGTCCTAAGAAATAACCTATGTTTGCAGCTGCATAGTTTTTTTTGCAGCCTACGAACTGCTCATAAAAACATTTAGAGGTCTTGGGGGTGCCTGGATGGCTCAGTCAGTTAAGCATCCAACTCTTGATCTCAGCTCAGGTCTTGATCTCAGGGTTGTGAGTTCAAGCCCCGCACTGGGTTCCATGCTCGGCATGGAGCCTACTTATAAAATAAAAATAAAAAAAAATAATAAAGTAGCCTGGATCATCTGCTTGAAAAAAATTAGAGGTCCAAATGTTCATTTTAGTTTGGGATTCTTACTGTCTTCTTTTAGTCCAACTTGGTCCAACTTTTAAAACTTTGCAGGATTCTTGTATAACACTTTCTAACCCATTGCATTAGGCAAAAGCCACATCCACAAATCTCCTCTGCATATGCTTTCTCTACCTTGACTGTCTGGAATGCTTTTATAAGACAACACTCGGAAGATTTCTAGAATCCCTATTAACAGAGAGGTCCTGCAGGTACAACCTCAAGACTCTTAAGACATCTCTGTCCAGCTCAAAGTATGTACACGACACTACCTTAGATTTTTGTTAAGGTCTGAATAAAGGTTTTTATAGTCACATTTGTGGCTACATTTTAACCTTTGTCCTGAAACCTTTCCTCCTTTTAAGTCCAGTTTTTGGGTTGCAAAGATGGTCATGGGACATCCATATATCCTCCAAATTTATTAGAAAACAAACAGTTTAGGGATGCCTGGGTGGCTCAATCGGGAAAGCGTCTGCCTTCGGCTCAGGTCATGATCCCAGCGTCCTGGGATCGAGTCCGACGACGTCAGACACCGTGCTCAGCAGGGAGCCTGCCTCTCCTTCTGCCTGCCCTCCGCCTGCTTGTGCTTGCTCTTTCTCTCTGACAAATAAAAAATAAAACCTTAAAAAAAAAGAAAACAGTTTGTTCTTTAGTTCATATCTGTGCATTAGCACTTCATCCCCTAGAGAGTGAGCAGAAACCAGATGGTCCTTTCAATTTTTGGCCTGGAAGTCCTGTTAACTAGATTACCAAGTTCATTTGCTGCATTCTCTAGTTGCCACATTACCACAGGTGGGATCGTAGTGTCTTGCTAAAGATCACAGATTAAATATGTTTGTCCTGGAAGTACAGTGAAAACTGCTCTGGAACTATAAGCCCAGTACCAGTGCTCCCCAAATAAACTTCTGGCACATTGTTTTCCTTACAAGGTAATCAGGTATGGATGTCAGGCATCTGTAAAGACCAAGTCTAGATAGTGGAGATTTAAAACACCACATTTCTCAAGGAATTAAAGACGGCTTTTAACTTCTTTTTGAATTCAGAACCATAAAATAAATTAACCCATTAGTTCATCACCTGGTTAAGAAGGGACACCTCCGAGTGACTGCAGACTTTACTGTACATTGTATGTACCACTGCATAAAGAGTTTGGATCTGATCATTGAACAGACCACTGCTCTTCACCTTCTGGTTTAGTTTTAATTGTAATTTGGTGGATCTAACCAGTTTTTCAAGTCATGCTAGAATCTTATAAAAATACTGCCCCCCCTCCTAATTTCTTCTGTATTTTATCTGATAAAAACATCTTTACAATATTCTTATAATCAGTCTCATGTCACTTCTCTCAGGTTGCTGGCTTTGTTATAATTGTTTTTGAACAAAAAGCATTTGACTTCTGTTCTTCATAGCTACCCTTTGCATAACCCCCAATTTAAAACTTTCAGTCTTTTATGTTCATCACCTAAAAGAGAATGTAGTATCAATAAGAGACTCAGTCTAGGGGCACCTGGTGGCTCGGTTGTTAAGCGTCTGCCTTCGGCTCAGGTCATGATCCCAGGGTCCTGGGATCGAGCCCAGCATTGAGCTCCCTGCTCATCAGGAAGTCTGTTTCTCCCACTCTCACTCCCCTTGCTTGTGTTCCCTCTCTCGCTGTGTCTCTCTCTGTCAAATAAATAAATAAAATCTTTAAAAAAATTAAAAAAATAAATAAAATCCATATAGAAAATATACTTCCTAAGATTGTCTTCCTTTTTAATAACTATAACATTCACATCATTTGTAATTTATAGCCAAAAAATATAAACTGCATTTTTGTTAAGTTTTTTATGAATGTCTATCTTACTGAACATTTTTCAAGGGCTGAAACTGTGACTAGGTCATTTTACAATTGCCAAAGATATCACCTGATACACGTATAACTCCACACAGAGTAAGTACTCAATACTTGTTTCAACATCTAAAAATAATTTATATTTGTTATATGTGGATCTAGAGACTTGCTATTTGTTTGTATACCCAGAATACAGGCCTTTGTAGTTCCATTGAAGTTTATGTTTGATGACCTCTTAGATTTATAAAGTACATAATGTACTCTCTCAGGAGACACAAAAAGAAATACACACCAACAGACTATGGTTGAGCTAGCAGTTCTAGGGGAAGGGAGTGGCAATCAAAACATTTGTGTGTGTTGGTGTCTGAATTTAATAAGATATTAATAAAAATAAATGTTAGTCCTGGAAAGAATTGGCCAGCAGTCAATAGAAATACAAAGAAATAAAGATAGTTCCAGAATTCAGGCCTTGGGGGACTGAAAATTTCTAAGTGACTGGATTTTAAAAGCATTTGAATGACAGAGGCTGAGGAAGTTTTAGTTAAAAATGTGATTCAAGTCAACAACCAGATAAAGAGGGAGTCTTTCCCATTTGGAGCTGATAATCTCATAGTAGCTATCTTTAATTTGAAACAGATGAAGAAATGGTAATAGAAGGGTAAAGTAACATAGAAGATAAGGGGACTTGTCACATCAGATCTCTGAATGTGACTCTGGAATATGAAATATGATTAAAAGCAAAAAAAACCCAAAACTGTTCATATTTTTAAGGGAATTTTTTGCTAATGAACTCAAAGGCCTAGATTAAAAATTGCTTTGACTTTATAGCATTAAACATATCTTCACCTCACACCATATACAAAAAGTAACTAAAAATTGATCAAATTCCTAAATGAGTTAAAACTATAAAACTCTTAGAAAAAACTCAAATGTAAATCTTCATGACCTTAAACTATGCAATGATTTCTTAGAAATAACACCAAAAACACAAGAAACACAAATCAAATTATTTAGACTTAATAAAAATTGTAAACTTTATGCTTCAAAAGACACAACCAATAAATGAAATTACCACAAAGAATGGAGGGAAATATTTGCAAATCATCTAATAAGGGACTAGTACCTAGAATATATAAAGAACACTTACAACTCAACAAACAAAATGAAAAATAACCCAATTTAAAAAAGGGCCAGAGGATTTCAATACACATTTCTTCAAAGAAGATATGTAAGTTGTCAATAAGCATATAAAAAGATGCTCAACATCATTAGTCATTAGAGAAGTACAAGTTAAAACCACAATGAGATACCACTTCACACACACTAGGATGGCTAGAATAAAAAAAAGATGGATAATAATAAATGCTAGCAAGAAAGTAGAAAACTTGGAGCCTTCATACATTGCTATTGGGAATGTAAAATGATGCAGGTGCTGAAAAAGTAGTTTTTGTCCATTTCTCAAAAGTTAAAGGTAGAATTACCATATGACCCAATAAGTGCAATCCTACATACATACTCAAGATAGTTGAAAATACACATCAATACAAAAACTTGTACATGAATTTTCATAGCAGCATTGCTATGAACAGAAAAAACAAACAAACAAAAATAATCCAAATACCCAGTAGTTTATATATGGATAAACAAAATGTGGTATAGTCATACAATGGATCATAAGTTAGTCATAAAAACTAATGAAGTACTGATATAGCCTACAATATGGATGGGCCTTGAAAAGATTAAGCTAAATGAAAGAAAACAAACACAAAAAAGAACACATATTGTATGATTCCATTTATATAAAGTATCAAGAATATGCAAATCCATAGAGAACAGAAGTAGATTAGTGGTTGTCAGGAGGGGAGAATACAGAGGAGCTGGTAATGAATATGGGGCTTTAATTTGGAGTGATGTAATGTTCTGAAATGAGACAGTGGTGATGATTGTGAAATTCTGTGAATAAACTAAAATCCACTGAATTACACACTATGAAAGAGTAGATTTTATATGTTTCACATTTCAATTTTTTTAAAAACTGAAAATTATGTCATGATCTTTTTCATGAATAGGAGGTAGCTTGTGGGATTTTAAAAGTTGGTTGTCCCCAAGAAGAATAAACAAGGTTGAGCTTAAATAATCATGCTCTCCAATTTCTCTATTACCTTTATCTGAGCCTTCTTAAAAAGTGAGTCCTCACGGTGAGTAGGGCCATAAGGGAAAGGTGTGCAAGTACTGCCCTGGACAAAGACACTCAGCTAAAGAGGCAAGAGGGAGCTCAAATGCAAACTACCACCCACTAACCAACCATAGGCCCTGGCACATGGTTTCATCTGCCTGGAGTAAGGGGTGCATTTTCTCATTTGCACAAAGGTGTTATATGGCTTAGCATTAACTCATGAGAACAGTTGAGAAAAAGGAGATACCTAATTCAATATCGTCCTCATTTATATTTCAATGTAAAGAGGACTATTATAATTATGAAAGTTATACAGCAGAAATCTCAGGCAAGTCCTCATGAAAATATTTGATACAAATATATACACAACTTCCTAAAATTATTTATTTAACCCTAATTCATTAAAATTGATTACCTAAATTAAATAGCTCAGCAAAATGATAAAGGGAACTAAATGGACATATTAATAAGTATTAAAGACAATCTGCTTTCAGTTTTCTTGGGATATATACTACAAGAAACATCCATTTCTATATAAAGTTTTCTGTAAATACATATAAAAATACATAACAATTTATAAATTATGGGTTGGGCATGTGCACAAAAGTGGTAGGATATCCCAAAAGTCAAAATATATTGCAAAATATCAAATTATTAAGTATATTTTAGGTACAGTAGCTGATAAAGTAGGTCTGGCATTTCTTATATAAGCTTTAGATTAAGACTAAAAATTTACACTTTAACCACACATAATTAATTTCATTTTTATACAGAGTGCATTTAATTAATAAACACTAGTACTAGATTCTCATTTTTTCATCTTCTACACTTTACTTTTTAAATGAAATTGGGGTGAATTGTGAAAACAAATTATTCAATCTGAATTCAACAATTTATGTAATAACTAGCATGTCAACAATTTATGTAAAAAGATGTCAACTTAAAACTAAATTGCCAGCTATCTATCCTTAGGATAGGCAAAAACACTTCACGTATCTTCCACAGGGTTATAAGAAAATATTTTGGGTGTCAATCTCTAATGTATTAAAGTGAATTATTTAACTGTCAAAGCAAATATTACCTCTAAATATTTTCTGTTTGATAGAGAATGAAAAAAATAACACAACATTCATAGATACCTCTGGGTTACACTGAGTTAAGGTACAAAATTTGTTTGATTGTTACATACTGATGAGTATTTGAGAGACTTATTATGAACTTCAAAAAAGTTAAACAAGCAAAAAAAAAAAAAAACATTATGAAGGTCTAATTGCCATATATAGTTAGTAAAATCATGGCTAAATAATGGTGTCCTGAAACACTCATTGTAGGATATTTGTACAGCAGATATTGTGTTTTTAAAAAATAGAGATAATTAATAGGAAAATAATTTTCCTAAAACATATATATAGGTTCCACGCCCAGTGGGGAGCCCAATGTGGGCTCAAACTCATGACCTTGAGATCAAGACCTGAGCTGAGATCAAGAGTCATATGCTTACAACTGAGCCACCCAGGAGCCCCTAAAACATAATTTTAATTAATCATTCTATCTACAAATAAAAAAATCCAATACATTGCCATCTTATCCATTTGATTTTGCACCAAGATATAACTGGTAATAACCACAGTAGAAAGTTTCCATGGTGTCCTCACACAACTCTAACAGAAGAGCTATCAGTGTTAAAAGGGAGAAGATTTGCAACTTTGAGTTGGGTGTTCTGATAGTAATGTATGCCAAATAAATTATCTTGGCATGGCTGCTTTGGTTTCCATAGAGAATAAAAGCGTACTCATCTGGGACAATATTTTTCCTACTTTCCCTCAATTTGTATTGCCAAGCAAAGAATGTCACCAATCACCATTTTTTGGCATTTAATAACGGTGACTAATACAATGAATGCTTTCTGAAACTAAGATGTTATTTGAAAAGAAATATTTTTAGCATAGCAATATTAATAGCCTGTGGATTCTTTTTCATCGTGTTTCCAGCATTTGAACAAATTATATTACCAACAATGAGGACAGAAAATAGAATGTCTAGTGAGACATTGTGATAACTCACAGAACGATCTAGAAATATGAATGCAGTTTCAGCATACTTTTGATCAAATGAGAGACAAATTTCAATATCAATTTATAAAAAACAGCTTATAAATCTCTAAATGACTCGTATCAGAGGCAACTTAGAAGCATTATTGAAAGAAAGCACCATAAGGAAATAATTTCAAAAGAGAAGTAAACATGAACAAAAAAAGGTGTGCTGAATTGATATGTTACATATAATTATGGAAACTTGATGGCAAACTGTCCCACAATGCTTGTGAATGAGAATTTCCAAATTCTGTCCTATGTAGACAGAACATAATCATAAAGAATGTTTTTACATATTACCTGAAAAAAGTTATTTTCATGTTCAAATAAGATAGGCAAGAGATTGCATTTAAAAATAAACACATTTCAATTTACTATAGTGACTCACAATTACTACAATGTGCTTTTAATGTGTCAGTATGCATTGCAAATCTTCTAGAAAGAGATGTAGTAAGTAGCATTTCCCAAACATATTATACATCGGTTTAGGAGACTAGTGTTCTACAAACATTTTTTTTAAGTGAGTTCTCCTTAAAATGTCCATTTCTGAAAATGATGGCAGTTCTCATTTTACAGAAGAAAAACTAAGCTATAAAGGATAATTATTCCATATATGAACATGCAAATGAGGAACACAAATCAGAACCTTGAATTTAAAGCTCCATCATCTTCCTCTAAGAAATATGAAACACTTATCCATATTAAGAAATACACATTTCCAGAAATATTGTGGAATTTTTACATTCCCTTTCTATAATCAAAATAAGAATTAACTCTATGTAGTGTGTCCATAGGAATCTGAACCCTCAGAATTTAGACATAAAGTTATAAAAACTGCAAATGAAAATAACAAAGATCAACATAAGGTAGAAGCTTTATATTAACCATCAAAAAATAAATATTATTAAGCAAAGTTTAAAAACTTCAGATGTCACTTGAGGTTCTTTAGGATGTAAATGTGTTAACTTCAACACCTTATCTAAGATTTCTGTCAATTCTCAAGAACTTTAACTTTCCTGGTCATTTCTTACTATAACCTTTTAATATTAGGTTGCACCCATCTCCTGCCTTGAGGCTGTTATTTTTTTGTCATCTGTTAACACTGATAAGAAACATAAAGCAAAATGAAGAATTTGCTCCTCCACAAGGCAATTGTATGCCTTGTAGACTTGAAGATACAAAGGAAGCTATAGTATGGAGTCACTCTGCAAACAACTTAAAATGGGTTATAGGACACACTGACTTTTATTTTTTTTATTTTATTTTTAAATTTTATTTATTTATTTGACAGAGAGAGACATAGAGAGAGAGGGAACACAAGCAGGGGGAGTGGGAGAGAGAGAAGCAGGCTCCCTGCTCACGATGTGGGGCTCGATCCCAGGACCCCGGGATCATGACCTGAGTGGAAGGCAGACGCTTAACGACTGAGCCACCCAGGCGCCCCAGGACACACTGACTTTTAAAGGATCTTGCACCACATTCAGCACTACAGATGTCTCATTGCCATATATCTCTGTGGGAACATATTCCAACACTTTCTTTGTATGACCCCCTTCTATTTTTCTGCTCAACTCCTGTTAACTTCCAATGCAGAGTTGGTCCTTAAAAGCTAACAGCAGAGGGCCTCATTTTTTAAAGGTTTTCTTTTTTTAATACTAGTTTTAGATTCGCAGAAAAATGGAGAATACAAAGATTTGCCATATACCTCCTGGTCCCACTCATGCAGAGCCTCCCCGGTTATCAATATCCCCCATCAGAGTGGCACATTTCTTACAGTGCATGAGGCTACGTTGAAACATCATTATCACAATCATAGTTTAGATGTGGGTTCACTCTTGGTCCTGTACATTATCTGGATTTTGACAAATATAGAATGATATGCATCTACCATTAGTATCATATAGAGTAGTTTCATTGCCCTAAAAATTCTCTGTGCTTTCCCTGTTCATCCCTCTATCCTGAACCCCAAATCCCTCATTTTTATGATCAAATATATCCATGATATATGTTTCTTAATAAAGACAGTTCACTCCTCATATAAATGCACTGCTAATCCTAGTAGAGTAAATCCCAAAGTAGATAACACACTAAACATCCCATAAGATAAAACATAAGATATAAAACGAGATATTGTGTTTTTAAAAAATAGGGGTAGGGGTAATTAATAGGAAAATTATGTTCCTAAAATGTTATTTTTAGTTAATTATTCTATCTGCAAATTTAAAAAAATCTAATACATTGACATCTTCTCCACTCCAATATATAATAATTATAGATAAAATATAACTTAAAAGACTTAGAGATTTCTATTTCCAGGTAAGAGGGAGTCACAAGTACCAAATATAATCCTTCCACAAAACACAAGTAGAAAACAGGAAAAAACGTACATCAGCTGCTTTTAGATTTTCAATAATAGGCATAGCAGGACTGTGATTTCTGAGAGGGAAAAAACAATGAGGTGAGCCTTGTGATCATGATGGCTTTCTGTCTGAGACATTTTTGGGCTGCAGGGACAAGGGTGGAACACCCTACAGAACCCAGCAGACTATTTTGAGAAGGAAGAAACTGGAGTTCTTGGAAACTGAGGAAGCTAGAATTTGCAGGTAGAAGTACCAGAAAGGAGGGGACTATAGAGAGAGAGCTCCAGACATCTGCAAGACATCCTCTTGAGTTTTTGATTAGTACTAGACTACGCAAGCTACATTGAAATTAAATACAAGACAAAAACCAAACATACAGTTATAAGATAAACAATTCTCAGAGCTCAAACAAGTTGGGGAGCGATATTAACGTTCTGGATAGTAAGAGTGGAAAATACTTAATGATCCCCTGATACAGTACAGACCCCAGAGAGTCAAGCTTTATTAATAAGCTGATACAGAGGGAAGATTCCCCTAGACACAGCCTTGCAAATATTAAAACAGGGATCAAATTAATTTGGAAGCCAATTAACTGCCTGTATAATAGCAAAGCCCAACGCTTTTTAAGGAAGTCAGCAAAATTCACACACTGCACAGTGTTATATTACTGTCTGGCATCCAAAAATAGTTATCGGAAATGCTAAATGTACAAAAATAGGACTCATCACAAGATAAAAAAAATCAGACAATATAACCAGACATATAAAAAGCCAAAAATGAAAAAAAAAATTAGTAAAACCAGGATGAAACATCGATTAAACACAAATATTTAAAGGAAAACGGACACAATGAAGAAGGAAATGACAGATACAAAGATAACACAAACAGAACTTTTAGAGTTGAAAAAGTACTTTAAATAAACAATTCCCTAAATGAGATAAAAACCTGATTATTCACTGAAGGAAAAAAAAATCAGTGACCTTGAATTAGTGACAGACTTAAAATTTTAGCAAATAGACAAAAAACAAACAAAAAGAATAAGCAGTGTAACTAAGCAACCTAACACAAGTGGGAATGGAGTTCTGGTAACAAACAAAGGAGGGGACAGAAAATATTTCGAATGAAAATATCCAGAAACCATTCAATTTTGACGAAAATGATAGACCAACAGATCCAAAACCAAAAAATATTAACATGTTATATGCAACACACACAGGTACACATACAAACAGCACATACCGAAGCTCATCATGATTAAGTTGCTTAAGTCAGGGACGCCTGGGTGGCTCAGTTGGTTAAGCGTCTGCCTTTGGCTCAGGTCATGATCTCAGGGTCCTGGGACTCAGCCCCACATTGGACTCCCTGCTCAGTGAGGAGCCTGGTTCTCCCTCTGCCTGACATTCCCCCTGCTTGTGTTCTCTCTCTCTAATAAATAAAATCTTAAAAAAAAAGTTGCTTAAGTCAGTAACTAAACAAAAATCCTAAAAGTAGGGAGAGCAAAATGATTCTAACATCCTTTTGACTAGCTTGGCTGATTGTCCCACCTCAACAGAGGGGCCTCACTGCTATGAAGGTTGTCTGGATACAACCTCAAACTAGGGAGAATTCTTCAATGAACAATATGAATGCCCTATTCCTTAACAACTGGCTATCCAGAAAGAGTAAAAAACATAACAAGAATAACAAAATAATGCCCCCAAAAAACAATGAAAGGAAAAAATAGTTTTGCACTGTCTGTAAGACTTAATACATTTTATCATTTTATCATCTCTCTCTCCAATAATGATATTATTCTTAATGAATCAAACTAAAGAAATGGTTTGTAATATAAACACCAGGTTTGGCAGGCACATTTAATTGCCTTTCATCCTTGCAAATGTATTTTCAACAGTCTTGTGATTCAAAGATACAATTAGACTGCTTATCTTTCATTCCTTCAAAGAGAAGGTCATATTTCTGGCAGAGAAGAACGGTAATGATTTTGCTTGTGTGTGTGTGTGTGTGTGTGTGTGTCTATAGTATGTTTCACCTCCTACTGACACCTAATTGCAAATAAAATCTCTGTAATGCATTATGGACCAGAAAATTGGATGGAATATAGATCCTCATTGGTAATTGCTACATTCAAGAATGGCCAAAACCTTGTATCTGCATAAAAACACCTTTGATATGAAAACATTTACTGCGTAATGCCACTTAGAAAAATAATACATGTTGTAAAAGGGATTTATGCAAGATGGTTAAGATTCTAATAATCTTGTAGCACCTCATTCTGTTAATTCTGTATCTATGGTTTCTCGTGTAAGAATTTTTTTAAAGTTACAACACATAAAAATGAGTTCTTATTGCAAAATTTAAAGATTTAAAACCTTCAGAAAATGAGTAAACTTCATACCACACAAAATAAATTTCTACACATAGATTACATGTAAATTGAAGAGAGCCAAAGGTAATTGTGTTTTTTGTTTTGTTTTGTTTTGTTTTTTCTTTTAGTAATTTCTAAACTGCATCTTAGATCTATAAATGCTTAAAAAGTTCTAGTTGATTTTAAAGAGAACTGTAAAGTTTTTGTAAAGACAAAGAGTTACAATAACATCAGATTTTTGCAAAAGTATCAAATCCACAGAGAATATAAACATGTCAAATTAAATAATCAAGGAATCATATAAGATTATAAGGATTTTTTTTTTAGAAATGCAAGGAAAATATTTACCTTTAATACAATCTTTTAATGAAATAAACTGAGTAATTCAAGAACAGACAAATAACCTAGGCTATGGTATCTTACTAAGGAGTGGAGTAAAGAACCAGAATATTGAACAAGGTCAGTTGCAGAGCAGAAGAAAACTCTAAGAGACAGGCTTTGAGAAGATGTTAAAAAAAAAAAAAAAAGTATTGAATTGACTATCATGTATGGTGGAGTATTTGGGGTAAAACTAACCTAATGAGTAGACCATAGATAGTCCCATTACAACAGAGGGGTCTCAATATTCTAGAGGGCATTTGATTAAATTTGGAAACAAAGAAAAAGATTAATGTCACCACTTCTGTTGGATAATGCAATAAATCTGAGAAAAGTAAATACAATGTAAAGATTTTAAAAGAAGAAATAAATGATCAATCATATATATTAGTACTTATGTGAAAATATAAAACAATCATTTGGTAAGCTTTTAGAACAAAAGATCTTAACAAGATTGCTAGAAGTATGAATAATAAAAATATTAATTGCATTTCCACCTATTGCAACAAAATATTAGAAAATGATAGGTTAGGTGTTCTTTTTTTAAATTTCCTGAAACATGTGCTTGCATGTAATTTATAGTAGCACATATATGTTTCATAAAATACATATTTTCTCAAAGTAAACATCTACTAAATAGTTATACATATGTAATATATAATGTATTATATGTATATTATATAACATACAAGTATCATAAATATATTTAACAAAATATGAACCATACTTGTTTTTGGTAAAATTTTAATATTTTATTAAAATTTATTATATTAACCTAAATAATGAAGAAATATACCATGGCCATAGGTATATTTTAAATATAACAACTCTCTCCAAATAGACTAACAGATTTCATATAATGCTCACTCCTTTCCCAAATTTGAGTGAAGTTGTTGTTGAGCTTGAGAAATTGACTTTAAAATTTATATGAAAGAACAACCATGAATAAGCAAGACACTTCTGAAGGACAGGAGACATCAATAAAATTTTTATCAAATAAATATTTTAGCACAAGAATAGAAAAAAATCACTCCTGCAACAGGACAGAGAGCTCAAAAATAGATCTACATACATATAAAAGCATAAAAAGTAATGGAAAATTTAAGAAATGGAATTTCAGCAATCAATTTCCATTTATGGAAGAAAATGGAATTGGAATCCCACATTACATTTTTGCAATTTTTCCAAATGCATAAAAAATTAAAATATTGGAGCAAAATTCTAAAGCATTTGGGAAAAATATATGTAAATAAATTTATTATGTCTGGGTAGGAACGGATTTTTCAAACAGGACCAAAAGAGCCCTCATCTTAATATAAGTGATTGATAAATATGACATTAAAACAGAAAATATCTGTTAAGCAAATAAATTATGAAGAACTTCCTTAAAAATCCACATAAAAGTATTTGCTTAATGTTTAATAGGCAAATGATATCTATAATCTGTAATATAATCCATAATATGCAAATATATATAAATAATATAACATATTAAATTGCTAGTACAGTATAATATATGTCCTATTGTCTCTAAATAATATTTTTTTACAAAAGTTTTGATCATTGTTTGTTTTGAGAAGCTATTATCCATATACTGCAATATTAAATTCAATTTTAAGTATTTTGGAAATTTGCATCTACTACTATTTAATACAAGGCTTGCTCAGAAGCCTGCTTTAGTCATTATACACTACTACCAAAGGTCTAAGTAATTTGGCTTACAGTCTGATATCATGAACATGATAACATCAAGACAAATTGATGATCCTTTGTGTATGGTTCTTGATAAGATAAAAATTCTGAAGATTAAAGCATGTTGATGGTGGTCTGAGGATGATGTTGACTGTGGTCTGGGGGTGGGGTAGGGACAGGGAGAACAGATCACCTAATGGATTCAGACTTTCAAAAGCAGATGGTGCAGGCCTGGTACGATTTTGGTTTGGTTAGAAATGATTTCCTAAATAAAAGGTTAATCTGATTGTATTTTTTAAGACAAGAAAAACTATATGTAATTGTATAAACTACAGTGATAAATCTTCTGACCATGATGAATGTTTTTTTTCTTGTTTTTCTTTTTTTTTGCTTGTTTGTTTTATTTTGTTTTGATCAAGATTCACTTTAACAGAAAACAGTATGATCCACATACTATCTCATAAGGATAAAAAGGGATAAAGGGAAAGAGGGATGGCCAGTAGAATAAATAATGAGAGACTTATAGTAGTAAGGACGCCATTTGGATTCTAACCTCTTTGCTGGTTATCTGTAATATTGGAAGATCATATGGCCAATATTTAAGTAGTAATGAATGTTAGTTCATCTTTCAAAAGTATTCTTAAGTTGTTTTTTTTTTTGGGGGGGGGCGCTTGGGTGGCTCAGTCGTTAAGCGTCTGCCTTCGGCTCAGGTCATGATCCCGGGGTCCTGTGTTCGAGCCCTGCATCGGGCTCCCTGCTCAGTGGGAAGCCTGCTTCTCCCTCTCCCGCTCCCCTTGCTTGTGTTCCCTCTCTCACTGTGTCTCTCTCTGTCAAATAAATAAATAAAATCTTTAAAAAAAAAAAAGTTGTTTTTTAATTGAAAATGGCTAATATTTTGAGAAGAATTACAGAAAAGTAGGAGTCCAACATGGAGATAAACACTGGAGGCTACTGTGAAAATGCAGTTGAAGATGATGGTACTTAGCCCACGGTGAAGGCAGTAGAGATAGTAAGAAATGGTCTGAATCTGGAGATGTTGAAGACAAAGGATTTTGTTGGGTTGTGTGTGGATGTGAGAGAAAAATGTAAGTTAAAGATGTCTCCAAAAATGCTGGCCTAAGCCCAACTGGAAGGATGGTATTATAATCAACAAAATGGAAGCCTATACTGTCTGACCTAATATGATTGTCTAATTTAGAATCTTGGCTCTGCTGATCACCATCTGATTTCAGACAAGTTATTTAACTTTTTCTGTCCCTCCTTTTCCCTTATATGTCAAAATGATTTGGTAATATTATTACCATATGAAGCTGTTTAATCAATAAATGAGAATATCTGTAAAGTATTTAGAATAGTGGATGGTACAAAATAACTAAATAAATTGTATTTTCTATCACCTCCTAAATCCAGCCTGAGAACAAAGACCCTGCCTGAGATCTGTAGGTAGACACACAGGTGGTTCTACTAGATAAAAAGTTCTGATGTTACAGTCCACAGTCTAAAGATCACTATATTTGAGTAAAATCAAGCCCTCCTGCTTAATCAAAGTGTTTCCTCAACTGACCTAGTAAATGCCTGCCATGAAATTTGCCTCCAAATGGACTGTGGACTAATTGACACCAAAATGGATGGTTTACAAGTAGAGTTTAGTCTCAACCAGTGGATCTCACAAAGTAACTTTTTAATTTCCACACTTGTGTTTGAAAATACAATGGATTAGAATGTGGCACAACGGTGGAATCTAGTCAGACAACTGGTTTCCATTTATGCTTCACCACTATTCACTATGTGACCTTCAGTTCCCTCATTTATAAATGGGGATAACAGAATGAAGACAATGGATTTTGTTGGATTGAATGTGGATGTGAAAGAAAAAAAGGTTAAAGATGGCTAATAATAATCTCATGAGATTATTCAGTGGATTAAATGAAAGAAGAATGTAAATCACAGGATAGTTCAAAGGGTATAGCAATTGTTCAGTAAATATTAACTATTATGATAATGATGATGATAACAATTCTAATGATAAATAAAATTATAGTGCATAGTCATTCTTGAATTGGTAAACAAAAATTACAAAAAACTTTATTTTTTATAACATTCAGTATTTATGTTCTAGTAGCTTATAAAAGTCCAATAAATAAAAAAAATATTCATGAGTGTTTAATAATGGAATTAGGTACCATAACCCTCACATAGATAAAAAATTGGGAGGTTTTATAAGGCCCCCAAACAACATACCTCTAGTTACTTTCCCCATTCTCCTTCTAAGAAGAATAACATACTCAGTTTTATGCATTTGTTAGCATCCTTTAGGACTCTTTAATCTCTTTTTGAAGCACTGTAGAAAGTAATGAGATCCCCAAAGAAAGCCTGAAGGGCCTCTAAATAACCAGAAAGAAACAGCTAATCTCTTACAACCAAACCTTGTAAAATAGCAATTTGTTCATTAATGATAGAAAAAAAGCATCTTCATTTGAGAATTAATCCTCATCTTCCATAAAACAAAACCACCTTCTATATTCATGTAAAAAGGAAACATAGACTGGGCTATAGTTAGTGGAGTAAATCTTATATAATATACCAGCATTAATAGTGCTGTTAAAAAAAAGAAGAATGAAAGAATAAAAGAAAATCTCATTAACGCCTTATCTCATAGAGTACTTTAAGGTAATCAGCAAAGGAAGGGGGTCTTTCAATGCAATTAGTGGCTGTTAAATTTAGAGAAAATTAGAGGGGCTATTCTCTATCCAGGTCCTACTCAACGTTGAGTCATTGGGCTGATTTTTTAAGGGCTGATTCATTAAGGAACAATCACAGCAGGTGTAGTTTTCCATGTTAAGAGAAGAACCAGCATATTTTATACCTCTAGGCAACCTAGTGGGACACTAAGGGGATATTTCCCAGCATAGCACATTTATTTGAACTTTTGTTTACCTCTGAACATCTGTAGGACTAGGTTCCTGACATATTAAATATTTGTATCACACTTTGTACTTGAATTATATTTTATATTTGTCTCAAATTATACACTTCATATTTGCACCACACTTTATATTTACAAAGCATCGTACAATTATTTCTTTGGGCTATTACTTACAGCACTCTAATGGGAGTATGTAAGTGTAGCATTACTTATTTTAAATATGGAAACACCTCTATTTATCTATCTATCTATCTATCTATCTATCTATCTATCTATCTACCTATTATCTATCTATCCATCCATCCATCCATCATCTATATATCCATTATCATTGATCTATATTCTATCTAACTATCTAGCTAGCTATTCTCTATCTAGCTATGAGTTCTAAGTGACTTTTTGAAATTATGTATAAGAAGAATTTGATTTTTCAAGACCTATTTGTTAAACCTACTACATGAAATTCTCTGAACCTTCCAAAGAGGAAAACGTGTGAAATAAAGAAGACAATACATTGGGTTTCACTTTTTAAATTTTTTTAAACATGTTCTGTCATGATTTCTCAGCTTCTCTATTTTTTGAATACTATATATAAATAAATTACATGCTGAGTTTCAGTCCAACATGGTGACACAGGAGGCTCCTAAACTCCCCACCTCCCATGGATACACTAAATATACAGCTACACATGGAAAAATTCCCTCTGAAATAAACCCAGGAACCAGCTGAGCAACTCCTACACACAGGATGAATGAGAAGATACCCATGCCAAACAAGTCTTTGCACAACCGCAATTACTAGGACTGACTAACAAAGAACGTGGCTTGGACAATCACAAAAGTTTGAGAGAGAATCAGGAGCTTAGGCTGGGCTGGGCAATAAGCTTCGTCTCCTACACAGGAGCTCTCCATCAAGACACAGAGATAAGGATGTTTTATCTACTGTGCAGAAGACACAGACACAGGGAAAATAAAGAAACACAGAAAAATGTTGCAAACAAAAGAACAAGAAAAAACTCCAGAAACAGAACTTAATGAACTAGAAATAAGTAATTTACTAGACAAAAAGTTCAAAATAATGATCATAAAGACACTCACTGAGGTCAGGAGAATAACACATGAACAAAGTGAGAATTTCAATAGATAGATTAAAAAAAATAAGGAAGTACCAAACAGAAATCATAGATCTGAAGAATACAATAACTGAATTGAAAAAGAAGTCAATAGAGGGATTCCACATCATACTTGATCAAGTGGAAAAAGGAGCAGTGAAATTGAAGACAGGGCAGTGGAATCTATCCAAACAGAAGAACAAAAAGAAAAAGAAAAAGAAAATGAAAAAGAGTGAACATAGCTTAATGGAATGATGGGACACCATCAAATGGATCGACATTTACATTATAGGGGTCGCAGAAGGAGAGTACAGAGAGAAAGGGGCAGAAAGCTTATTCAGAAAAATAATGGCTGAAAACTTCCCTAACCTGGGGAAAGAAACAGATATTCTGATCCTCAGTTGGGAAGCTCAGAGAGTTCCAAAAAAGATGAATCCAAAAAGTATCACACTGAAAAATGTTACAGTGAAAATGTCAAAAGTTAGAGACAAGGAGAGAATCTTAAGAGCAGCAAGAGAAAAATACCTTGTCACATAAAAGGAAGCCCCCATAAGACTATAAGCAGATTTTTCTACAGAAATTATGTAGGATACTAGAGAGTGGCTCAGTATGTTCAAAGTGCTGAAAGAAAAAAAATTGCAACTAAGAATACTCTAACCTTTTCTGGGTATTTTCTTACTTTGGAATGGAGAGAGAGAGTTTTCTTGAGAAGCAAAAGCTGAAGGAGTTTATTAGAATTAAAAAAGGTGTTATAAGAAATGTTAAAGAGAAATCTTCAAGCTAGAACAAAAGGGTGCTATTTAGTAACAGGAAATATATGAAATAATAAATCTCACAGGTAGAAGCAAATAAAGGATTAAATTCAGAATACTTCAATGCAATGGTGGTAGGAAATCACTTATTAATTTAGTATAAAAATTAAAAGACAAAAGTAGTAAAAATAACTAAAACCACAATAATTTGTTAATGGGTACACAAAGTAAAAAGATGTAAACTGTGATATCAACAACATAAAATGTGGGGGGGGGGAAATGTAAAACTTTAGTTTCTACATGCATTCAAAGGTAAGCTGTTGGCTTAAAATATACTATATGTATACAATATATTTTATGAAAGCCTCATGGCCACCACAAAGCAAAAACCTATAGGGGATACACAAAAGAAAGAAAAGGAATCTAAGAATACCACCATAGAAAAATCATCAAGCCGCAAAGGAAAAGACCAAGAGAAGAAGAAACAAAGGAATTATAAAATAGCCAGAAAAAAAGTAAACAAAATAGCACTAGTAAATTTACATACCTTTCAATAATTAAATGTAAATAGATTAAATTCTTCACTCAAGAGACACAGAGTGGGGGGGCGGAGCAAGATGGCAGAGGAGTAGGAGACGTGGATTTCGTCTCCTCTCAGGAATTCAGCTAGATAGGGAACAAAGCATTCTGAACACCTACAAACTCAACAGGAGATCGAAGAAAAGAATAGCAACAACTCTCTGAACAGAAAAGCGACCACTTTCTGGAAGGTAGGACGTGCGGAGAAGTGAATCCGAGGCGTTATTCGGGAGGATAGACGGCGGGGGAGGGGCCTCCGTCGGCCACTTCTGGCAAGTGATAGAGCCGCGGAGCACAAAATCGGAACTTTTAGAAGTCTGCTCCGCTGAGGGACGTCACTCTGGTGGCTAAGTGGGGGGTGGAACCCTCGCGGGACAGTGTGGTCTCAGGACCCTCAGGGTCACAGAAAGACCAGGGGTGCCTGAGTGCGGCAGAGCTCCCAGGTATCGGAGCGGGGAAGCCGGCTGCAGAGATGGAGCCCAGGTGCTGGCTCTCAGCTCGGGGTTGCCATAAACCGTGATCCGCGGCACAGTCGGGCCACTGCTCCTCCAGCAGGGACCCAACAAGCGGCAGATCCAGAGAGACTCCGCTTCCTCCCCCGGGATGAGCGGCGCGGGAGCGCACCACAGGGATCGGCTGGGTTTGGAGACTCCACATGGGGTCGGGAGCCAGAGACAGAAACGCACGGTCACAGGCCGGGTGAGCACAGAGTGCGGCTGGTGACCGGGGAGACAGGAGTGACTGACGGCTTTTCTCTGGAGGCACACTGAGGAGCGGGGCCCGAGTTCTCGGTTCCTCCGAGGTGGTGATTGGGAGGCCGCCATTTTCACTCTCCGCCTCCAAGGCTGTAGGGAAAGCTTGCAGGGAACAAAAGCTCCGGAGAGCAAACCCGAGCAGATTACTTAGCCTGGACCGGGCAAGGGCGGGGCATTTCCGCCTCTGGCAAAGACATTTGGGAACCACGGCAACAGGCCCCTCCCCCAGAAGATCAGCGAGAACAGCCAGCCAAGACCAAGTTTACCGATCAATGAGAAGGGCAGAACTCCAGCATTAGGGGAATACTGCACATAGAATTCATGGCTTTTTTACCATGATTCTTTAGTCTTTCAAAGTTAATTTTTTTAACTGTCTTTTTTTCTTTTTTTTTTGAATTTTTTTTTGAATTTTTCTTTTTCCCTTTTTCAACCAACATCTTATCAATCCCTTTTTTAAAAAACATTTTTATTTTTCATTTTTAGAGTCATATTCTATCCCTTCATATTAGTTACCCATATTTTTTCGCATATATATATGTTGTTCTCTCTTTAAAATTTTGAGATAGTTTCTTCTAACAGATCAAAATATACCCTAAATCTCTAGTGTATGGTTTTTTTCTACTCCCCTGCCTGATCACATTCTCTCCCTTTTTTTTTCTTTCTTTCTTTTTTTTTTATCCTCTTCTTTCTTTTTTCAAACAACTTCTTATCAAATCCTTTTTTAAAATTTTTTATAATTTCCATCTTTACAGTCATATTCCATCCCTTCATCATATCAACCCTTATTTTCGTACATATATGTTTTTCTTTCTTTAAAATTTTGGGAGGCACTTTCTTCTAACAGACCAAAATACACCCAAAATCTAGTGTGTGAAACTGATCTATATACCAGCCTGATCATATTTGATCACATTCTGTTTTTGGTTTTGTTTTGTTCTGTTTTTGTTTGTTTTTATCTTTATCTTTTACTTTTTCTTTTTTTTTTCTTTTTCTTTTTTCTCTCTTTCCCTTTCTTTTCCCACTGCTTCAGGTCTTTTCTGATTTATTTAGAGTATATTTTCTGGGGACGTTGTTACCCTGCTAGCATTTTGTTCTCTCATTAATCTATTCTCCTCTGCACAAAATGACAAGACGGAAAAAATCACCTCAACAAAAAGAACAAGAGGTAGTACCGACTGCCAGGGACCTACTCAATACGGACATTAGTACGATGTCAGATCTAGAGTTCAGAATCATCACTTTAAAGATACTAGCTGGGCTTGAAAAAAGCATGGAAGTTATTAGAGAAACTCTTTCTGGAGAAGTAAAAGAACTAAAATCTAACCAAGTAGAAATCAAAAAGGCTATCAATGAGGTGCAATCAAATATGGGGGCGCTAACTGCTAGGATAAATGAGGCAGAAGAAAGAATCAGTGAGATAGAAGACCAAATGATGGAAAATAAAGAAGCTGAGAAAAAGAGAGATAAACAACTACTGGATCACGAGGGCAGAATTCGAGAGATAAGTGATACCATAAGATGAAACAACATTAGAATAATTGGGATCCCAGAAGAAGAAGAAAGAGAGAGAGGGGCAGAAGGTATAATGGAGCAAATTATAGCAGAGAACTTCCCTAATTTGGGGAAGGAAACACGCATCAAAATCCAGGAAGCACAGAGAACCCCTCTCAAAATCAATAAAAATAGGTCAACACCCCGACATCTAATAGTAAAACTTACGAGTCTCAGAGACAAAGAGAAAATCCCGAAAGCAGCTCGAGAGAAGAGATATGTAACCTACAATGGTAGAAACATTAGATTGGCAACAGACTTATCCACAGAGACCTGGCAGGCCGGAAAGGACTGGCAGGATATATTCAGAGCACTAAATGAGAAAAATATGCAGCCAAGAATACTATATCCAACTAGGCTGTCATTGAAAATTGAAGGAGAGATAAAAGTCTTCCAGGACAAACAAAAACTAAAGGAATTTGCAAACACGAAACCAGCCCTACAAGAAATATTGAAAGGGGTCCTCTAAGCAAAGAGAGAGCCTAAAAGCAACATAGACCAGAAAGGAACACAGACAATATACAGTAACAGTCACCTTACAGGCAATACAATGGCACTAAATTCCTATCTTTCAATAGTTACCCTGAATGTAAATGGGCTAAATGCCCCAATCAAAAGACACAGGCTATCAGATTGGATTAAAAAACAAGACCCATCCATATGCTGTCTGCAAGAGACTCATTTTAGACCCAAAGACATCCCCAGATTGAAAGTGAGGGGGTGGAAAACCATTTACCATGCTAATGGACACCAAAAGAAAGCTGGGGTGGCAATCCTTAGATCAGACAAATTAGATTTTAAACCAAAGACTGTAATAAGAGATGAGGAAGGACACTATATCCTACTTAAAGGGTCTATCCAACAAGAATATCTAACAATTGTAAATATCTATGCCCCTAACATGGGAGCAGCCAATTATATAAGGCAATTAATAACAAAAGCAAAGAAACACATCGACGACAATACAATAATAGTGGGGGACTTTAACATCCCCCTCACTGAAATGGACAGATCGTCTAAGCAAAAGATCAACAAGGAAATAAAGACTTTAAATGACACACTGGACCAAATGGACTTCACAGACATATTCAGAACATTCCATCCCAAAGCAACGGAATACACATTCTTCTCTAGTGCCCATGGAACATTCTCCAGAATAGATCACATCCTAGGTCATAAATCAGGTCTCAACCGGTACCAAAAGATTGGGATCGTTCCCTGCATATTTTCAGACCACAATGCTTTGAAACTAGAACTCAATCACAAGAGGAAAGTCGGAAAGAACTCAAATACATGGAGGCTAAAGAGCATCCTACTGAAGAATGAATGGGTCAACCAGGAAATTAAAGAAGAATTAAAAAAATTCATGGAAACCAATGAAAATGAAAACACAACTATTCAAAATCTTTGGGATGCAGCAAAGGCAGTCCTAAGAGGAAAGTATATAGCAATACAAGCCTTTCTCAAGAAACAAGAAAGGTCTCAAGTACACAACCTAACCCTACACCTAAAGGAGCTGGAGAAAGAACAGCAAATAAAGCAGGAGAAGAGAAATAATAAAGATCAGAGCAGAAATCAATGAAATAGAAACTAAAAGAACAGTAGAACAGATCAACGAAACTAGGAGCTGGTTCTTTGAAAGAATTAACAAGATTGATAAACCCCTGGCCAGATTTATCAAAAAGAAAAGAGAAATGACCCAAATCAACAAAATCATGAATGAAAGAGGAGAGATCACAACCAACACCAAAGAAATACAAACAATTATAAGAACTTATTATGAGCAACTCTATGCCAGCAAATTAGATAACCTGGAAGAAATGGATGCATTCCTAGAGACGTATCAACTACCAAAACTGAACCAGGAAGAAATTGAAAACCTGAACAGACCTATAACCACTAAGGAAATTGAAGCAGTCATCAAAAATCTCCCAACAAACAAAAGCCCAGGGCCAGATGGCTTCCCAGGGGAATTCTAACAAACATTTAAAGAAGAATTAATACCTATTCTTCTGAAACTGTTCCAAAAAATAGAAATGGAAGGAAAACTTCCAAACTCATTTTATGAGGCCAGCATTACCTTGATCCCCAAACCAGGCAAAGACCCCATCAAAAAGGAGAATTACAGACCAATATCCCTGATGAACATGGATGCAAAAATTCTCACCAAAATACTAGCCAATAGGATCCAACAGTACATTAAAAGGATTATTCACCATGACCAAGTGGGATTTATCCCTGGGCTGCAAGGTTGGTTCAACATCCGCAAATCAATCAATGTGATACAATACATTAACAAAAGAAAGAACAAGAATCATATGATCCTCTCAATAGATGCAGAAAAAGCATTTGACAAAGTACAGCATCCTTTCTTGATCAAAACTCTTCAGAGTATAGGGATAGAGGGTACATACCTCAATATCCTAAAAGCCATCTATGAAAAACCTACAGCGAATATCATTCTCAATGGGGAAAAACTGAGAGCTTTCCCCCTAAGGTCAGGAACGCGGCAGGGATGTCCACTATCACCACTGCTATTCAACATAGTATTAGAAGTCCTAGCCACAGCAATCAGACAACAAAAAGAAATCAAAGGCATCCAAATTGGCAAAGAAGAAGTCAAACTCTCACTCTTTGCAGATGATATGATACTTTATGTGGAAAACCCAAAAGACTCCACCCCAAAACTGCTAGAACTCATACAGGAATTCAGTAAAGTGGCAGGATATAAAATCAATGCACAGACATCAGTGGCATTCCTATACACCAACAACAAGACAGAAGAAAGAGAAATTAAGGAGTCGATCCCATTTACAATTGCACCCAAAACCATAAGATACCTAGGAATAAATCTAACCAAAGAGACAAAGGATCTGTACTCAGAAAACTAGAAAATACTCATGAAAGAAATTGAGGAAGACACAAAGAAATGGAAAAACGTTCCATGCTCATGGATTGGAAGAACAAATATTGTGAAGATGTCAATGCTACCTAGAGCAATCTACACATTCAATGCAATCCCCATCAAACTACCATCCACTTTTTTCAAAGAAATGGAACAAATAATCCTAAAATTTGTATGGAACCAGAAAAGACCCCGAATAGCCAGAGGAATGTTGAAAAAGAAAAGCAAAGCTGGCGGCATCACAATTCCGGACTTCCAGCTCTATTACAAAGCTGTCATCATCAAGACAGTATGGTACTGGCACAAAAACAGACACATAGATCAATGGAACAGAATAGAGAGCCCAGAAATGGACCCTCAACTCTATGGTCAACTAATCTTTGACAAAGCAGGAAAGAATGTCCAATGGAAAAAAGACAGTCTCTTCAACAAATGGTGTTGGGAAAATTGGACAGCCACATGCAGAAGAATGAAACTGGACCATTTCCTTACACCACACACAAAAATAGACTCCAAATGGTTGAAAGACCTCAATGTGAGACAGGAGTCCATCAAAATCTTAAAGGAGAACACTGGCAGCAACCTCTTCGACCTCAGCCGCAGCAACTTCTTCCTAGAAACATCGCCAAAGGCAAGGGAAGCAAGGGCAAAAATGAACTATTGGGACTTCATCAAGATAAAAAGTTTTTGCAAAGCAAAGGAAACAGTCAACAAAACCAAAAGACAACTGACAGAATGGGAGAAGATATTTGCAAATGATATATCAGATAAAGGGCTAGTATCCAAAATCTATAAAGAACTCATCAAACTCAACACCCAAAGAACAAAGAATCCAATCAAGAAATGGGCAGAAGACATGAACAGACATTTTTCCAAAGAAGACATCCAAATGGCCAACAGACACATGAAAAAGTGCTCAATATCACTCGGCATCAGGGAAATCCAAATCAAAACCTCAATGAGATACCACCTCACACCCAGTCAGAATGGCTAAAATTAACAAGTCAGGAAATGACAGATGTTGGCGGGGATGCGGAGAAAGGGGAACCCTTCTACACTGTTGGTGGGAATGCAAGCTGGTGTAGCCACTCTGGAAAACAGTATGGAGGTTCCTCAAAAAGTTGAAAATAGAGCTACCATATGATCCAGCAATTGCACTACTGGGTATTTACCCCAAAGATACAAAAGTAGGGATCCGAAAGGGTACGTGCACCCCGATGTTTATAGCAGCAATGTCCACAATAGCCAAACTGTGGAAAGAGCCAAGATGTCCATCAACAGATGAATGGATAAAGAAGAGGTGGTATATATATACAATGGAATATTATGCAGCCATCAAAAGGAACGAGATCTTGCCATTTGCAACGACATGGATGGAACTGGAGGGTATTATGCTGAGCGAAATAAGTCAAACAGAGAAAGACATGTATCATATGACCTCACTGATATGAGGAATTCTTAATCTCAGGAAACAAACTGAGGGTTGCTGGAGTGGGGGGTGGGGTGGGAGGGATGGGGTGACTGGGTGATAGACACTGGGGAGGGTATGTGCTCTGGTAAGCGCTGTGAATTGTGCAAGACTGTTGAATCTCAGATCTGTACCTCTGAAACAAATAATGCAATATATGTTAAGAAAGAAAAAAAGAAGAAGAAGAATGTAGCAGGAGGGGAAGAAGGAAGGGGGGGAAATCGGAGGGGGAGAAGAACCATGAGAGACGATGGACTCTGAAAAACAAACTGAGGGTTCTAGAGGGGAGGGGGGTGGGAGGATGAGTTAGCCTGGTGATGGATATTAAAGAGGGCACGTTCTGCATGGAGCACTGGGTGTTATGCACAAACAATGAATCATGGAACACTACATCTAAAACTACTGATGTAATGTATGGGGATTAACATAACAATAAAAACATTAAGAAAAATAAAACTACAATGAAAATGAAAAAAAAAAAAAGAGACACAGAGTGGCTGAACAGATAAAAACACAAGGCCCAACCCTATGCTGCCTGCAAGAGATCTACTTCATGGTTATGGATACACACAGACTGAAAGTGAAAGTATAAGACAAAGGTATTCCATTAAAATGAAAACCAAGAGAAAGCAAAAACAGCTATACTTAATATCAGACAAAATAAATTTTAAGTCAAAAACCTAAACAAGAGACAAGTAGGTAATTATAATGATAAAGGAGTCAAATAAATATGATAATATAACACTTATAAATATTTATACACTTAAGATAGGAGTGCCTGAATATATAAAGCAAATAAACATTAATAGATATGAAGTAAAAAACAGAAGTAAGATAATAGATATGAAGTAAGAAATAGACAGCATTTCTGGGATGTAAGGATGGTTCAACATCCACACATAAATCAGTTTGGTATAGTGCATCAACAAGATGAAGGATAAAAATCATTTGATCATCTCAGTAGATGCCAAAGGAGCATTTGACAAAATTCCACATCCATTCATGATATAATCCCTGAACATGCTGGATAAAGGTGATAAAGGGGGTTTTCTTTTTTCTTTTCTTTTCTTTTCTTTTTTTTTTTTTTTTTTGGTCCTTTTCTCCTCTAGGTGCCCCGTTTGAAAACTGGCTCTCAAATCACACATCATTGAAAGCCCGGACCCTGTAATCAGGCTCTTATTTACAAGGATACATTTCCTACCAGTTAGGTGGACTTTCTGTTTCTTGTGGTTTTAGAGGAATTTTAGGCCAGATACTAGCTCCCTGCTTCTCTCTTCCCAGTGACTTTCCTTGGGCTGCTTTCACCACAATGCTTTCAGGAAGTAAGTGAGAAAGTGTTGCGGGGAGTTGGTGAATTTTCCCTCGGTTTTCATTAATAGCTATTTTGAATCTATTCCATTATCTGCCTGCTATTTATGCCAACGGTATTGTTTCGTGTAGATTATTATCCTTCTTTTTGTTAGTGTTGTTTTATTGTGTGCGGAGACATGAACCTAGGTAGCAATCTGTCGGAAGTCAGGGACATATTTTTAATATATTTTTTTATGTTCTCTATAGACTTCCTAATTGTGCTTTTTTTGGAGGGGGGATAGTTTTAGTATTTGCTTTGATGCTTACAACATGCATCTTGAACTTAGGAGAGTCTGTTTGTAGTCATCATTGTTCTCCTTCACCCTCCAGGCAGGTATTATCCACCTTTTATTTGCACACTCTATACTTATTGCAATATATCGGACACGTCCCACTTCCAACTTTGCACCGCATCACGAATACAGTAAACAAATTCCAGTACGTGCCCTTGTCCCACTGCATCGCTTTGTTCTTTTATCATATATTTTGTCTCTATGCATCGTGTAAAATCCACCTTTTAATTTGATTTGGCTTTAAGCAGCTTGTGGCCTTTTAGGAAAACTTATAGGTCAGAATAATAATAACACATTTTCTTTTACATCTACTTGTACTCTTTGAGATTCCTTATAATACAGCTTTCCATCTGTTATCATTTGCTTTCAGCATGAAAAAAATATCCTTTAACATTTCTTGTGGTGTATTTCTGTTAGCAATTAATTCTCTCAGCATTTGTTCATCTCAACTGTGTTTTTTTCAGTCTTGGTTCTGAAAAATATTATTGTTGAATACAGAATTGGGGTTTTATAGTTGTTTATTTTTTTCTTTCAGCCCTTAAAAGTTCATTACATCTTCTTCTCATTCTGTTGTTTATGATGAGAGGTCAGACACGATATTTGACTTTGTTCTCCAGTATACAGCGTGTGTTTATGCTCTTTCTGCTTTTAAAATTTTCTTTCTCTTCGGTTTCAGTCAGGGTCATGCTTTGAAATCCTCTCACGGGGGCTGGTAACAGGTACCACACTGCATCTTTTCTCACCACTCATGTGTCTAGGTGTGGTTTTACGTGTATTTATAAAACTTCAATTTATACTGCTTGGCTTTGTGCTTTGTTAGGTGATCTGTGAAAACCTCAAGCTGTTTCCCAGCTTTCAGCTCAACTCAATCTCTGAACTCTGTCTCCCCATGAAGCTGCGAAGACCTTGGCTTTTGACTTTGTTAGCAAAGAAGTAGAGTAGGTCTTAGCTTATATCATGGTCCTTACCTCTAAACTCAGTCTTTCTGATGTCTCAGCTGGATGCCCGAGGTGCTAAGGAGGTGTTAATGTAGTTCCTCCACTCTGGTCGGGCTGGAACTCCAAGACTTCAAGCAGTACTAGTTTTCTAGTGTCTCAACCCCATAATAGTCCATTAGCCTTGGGTATTTCACTTGTATATGGGCAGCCCATCCTTCAGCCAAGTACTCAAGACCCCCACAGAAGTTTCTGGGCATCCCATGTTTGCAGCTCCCTTTGTTCTCCTTCTGGGCTCTGTGGAGTCCAAACGTTTAAGCTGTCCTGAATTCTGATCTGTGCCTCCTCAACTGATTCAAAACACTATACACAGCTTGAACTCCAGTTTGATGACCCACAGTGAGGAAAGTGTCCTCAGAGCCAGGGCAATCATGGGACTCACCTCATAGTTTTCGCTTTATCGGGAATTACATACTGATACGTAAATTATGAATAGGAAATAGCTAGTCTGAGTAGGGGAGTGTTCCACAAAGAGGAACACAAGGCTATCGTCCTAAGACAGAAGAGAGCAAAGGCATTCTCAACACGGACTTTAGAAAAAAGTCCACAGCATCTGAACTGAGAAGAACAACACGGGGTCTGGATAAGAAGAAATCGAAGATGTAAGCAGGAGCCATATGATCCAAGGCCAGTTATATCATTGGTATCTCAGGTTTCAGATTCCCCACCCCAACCCTTTAGGTTTCTCACTTCAAAGTGTTACTTTGAGGACTAAATGTATTTACTTCATGCTTCATGGTGAGAACCAGTAAATCTGGGTTTTCCTCTGAATGCTTATTTCAAAAATCATGGGTCCCACCAAAGCACCTGGAATGTTCATGACTTTTCAAAGTTGGCTGGTGAGTGATCACTCTAGGAGAGATGACATCTTTTCAGGTATGGTTTTACCAGCCGGAAGCATGAGAAACTTACCATCCACTTCTTTACCTCTAATCTTGTAGAAAAGTATTTATGTAAAGCAGATCTATAAATTCAATTCCTAACGCATTGGCATAAATAAGGAATGTTTTTCATGAACCCAATGTATTACCTAGGAAGGCATGTCTTTGAATATTTCACACATTTCACAGGCTACCTGCATAAGCTACTATAGAACCAAGTGCTGCCCGGTTCTCTCCCTCCATGTCCAACTATTTCTAGACCCATTCCTCATCATCCTCACATAGAAGTTCAAATATACTTCCTGTTTTTTGGAAACAATTTCTAACCAGGTTCAGGATTGTACTTGATTATGTATGCGCATATCCTGTTGGTTCTGTTTCTCTGGAGAATCCTAATTAATACAATCTTCTCCTTAAGAGTTTTAGCAAAGGTTTTCGGACTAATGAGGCCTGAGCTATCACAGCTCACATGCCCATCATGAAACAAGTGATTGAGCCAGATAGGTAGGAGGGCTCAAACTGGCCACTAATAGGTCATTTATTAGCCTTTGCAAAGGGGATCAAACTGAACTACACAGACTGATAATGTGAAGTCATCAAAAAAGGTAATAGATATGAATAGAAAACTGGGTATAGAAAAAACACAAATATCTTCTATACTAAAAGTATGTTATTTTATGATTCTATAACCTAGATATGCTTTTTGGTTAGAAAACACATTGCTTTCTGCAATGACAAAATTTAAGCAAAATTTGGTATCTAAACACGCACATATTTGAAAAAGAGAGTAGGCAAGGATTAATGCATTAGGATACATATGAACATGAATAGTTATTATACATAATAGAGGCCTGGAATTAATAATGTTTATTAAGTGTCTGAGTGTGCATACAATGGAGGTAGACACTAATTAAGTAAATGACAAATTATCTAATTTTATTGTTTAAAAAGTATACCAAGTTTTTTCAACTATACTTCAATAATTTTTTTTTATTTTTCTAACCCTAACCCTAACACTAACCCTAATCCCTAACCCCAACCCTAACCCTATACTTCAATAATTTTTTAAAAATATTTTATTTATTTGAGAGAGAGAGAGCAAAAGCAAGGGGAATGGCAGAGGAAGAGAGACAAGCAGGCTCCCTGCCCGGAAGGGCTGGATCCTAGGACCTTGAGATCATGACCTGAGCCGAAGGCAGACACTTAACTGACTGAGCCACCCAGGTGCCCCCAATATTTTTTTAAATATACAATACCATAAATATTAAAAACAATTGTACCAAGTTTTGGAAAACCAAATAGTTTTCCTAGTTTTAATATATATGCTATAGTACTCTCTGTAAGTCACTATAATTATTGTCTTTATTTGCAAATTGAGCCATATAACACCTGTTCTTTCCACCTCTAGAATTGTTGAGATGATTCAAGAATATATATTAAATCCTTTTGAAAACCATAAAATCCTATGCAAATGTTAGATTATATATATTTTGGAAGAAAAGTTCTTCACTGCTGCATTGTTATTAATCTAAAAAGACTCTACCGAGGACAGGAGTGAAGTTTCAGCAGCTACAAATGATGAATTAACCTGCTGAGTCCAAATTATGTTGCAGGTCAAAGGCATTCTACAGTAGCACAGTTTTTATGAATATAATACTTGGGAATAGCAATTAGCTGCCATAAAAATGTACTCAAAGGGAATGAAATTCATCTATAAAAGAGCTGGTAATTCTCCTCTGACTGCATTTTGTTGTGATCTACAAGTAACTGTACATGATAAAATCTTCATAGCTTTTGTCCTCTTTTTTCCAAATACTTAGATATACTTCATTTGAAATCCCCAAGTATTTAGTAATTAGACAAGCAATTACTGGAATTTGAGAAGGGAACTCAATACATAGGTAAGGGAAAGAAAAGATGGCAGAAATTACTGAATTCAGGAAATAACACTTGTTGACAATTCTCCCATAATAAATTATTCCTTTACATAGTCATTTCTCATTTCTGAGTCACTCTGCCCTTGATTGCTCCTAAAATTTTTCATAGATGGTACTCACCACCATATACTCTTCTCCTATATTTAGAGCCCTAAAAACAAATGCAATGTGCCTTATTTAAAATGTAATATACTAATACACAAGCTAATAATCACTTTATTTAGGTAAGTCATATGCAGTCACAAATTTTATATTTGAGAATAAAGTAGCACTATTGCTTTTGAGAAAGGAAAAGAAAGTTAGCTTACAAAAAAAAAGCAAATAAGAGTGGAGAAATGAATCATAAACAAGAGGTAAAAAGTGAAAAAAGACACACATAGCAAAGGCATTTAAACATAAATTTTCATAATATTTGTAAAAACATAAATGTTCTGAATCTATAGGTATTTCTGTTTGTTTTATTTCATTTTGTTTTTAACCATTGATGTATTTCCTTACCTGATCTTGAAGAAGTTTGGAAATAATCCATCTTTGTCTTGTGAAATGAATGAATTTGAATGAATGGAAGAATCCAACACTGTTTTCAAATTTGATCTCAGCAAGTGTGAACTGCTGCAGCTGCATTTCCTGGTTATAATTAATGCCTGTTGGAAAACTTCATTACCAGGAGTTGGAAGGCTAACGTAGAGGGCTTGGCTTCCTGAGGCCAGCTTTAGTCTGGAGCAGGCACAGCTGTGGAATTCCAGGAAGTATGGAAGCTGTTCAGGAAACGATGGAGTGAGCGTAGGTAACACCAGAGAGAACAGTTTTGCAGTTCGACATGGGGTATGTAGTCTCCAATCTGAGTTACAAGCAAAATGAGAGGAGAAAGCATATCTTTCTTCTGGTGCATTGACACTTTGGCTATTCATTAGATGTCCTGCTCACATATTTGCCTGGTCACCAGAACTGTAGTAGATTGTTGTTGATGTTGATCTTGGGGATGCCCTATCCATTTTTCTCCCCATTCTAGCTGCATTTTTCTTTAATCAAGGGTCTTCTGATAAGATGTTAATTCGGTATACAAATGTGCTTTGCTTTAATGAACAGTGTGTTCTCAGGGGCAACATCTCAAAATACCTAATCCTCAATATTGATTTTGTCAAATCAGAAGCCAATAGAATCCACAAAATGATTAAAGAAACCAGAGATAGAATATGCATGGACAACTGGGACACTTGTAATTTTTATTTCAAATATACTTTCCCCTCTTAAAGACTTGGATTTGGAAAGATGGCCATTGTATGTGTCACGTGCTTCAGGTAGGCAGAGTAAAGAAAACTTCATGCTTCTGCATTCTGGTTTCCTCTAACGGTATGCCAGGTATTTTTCTTGTTGTTGTTGTTGGGTTATTTTTGCTTAATGGCTTATAATCAAAAACTTACAACAATTATCAGAGCATTGAATTTGCTTATGTCTGGAAGAGTGTTTCTAATCCTGATGATCCACACTTTAATGTTCACAGGGAAGGGATTGATAGCAGGTTTGTAACTTGGCCCCAGGTTTGTAACTTCAGTATTCCCCACAGAATGACTAATCTCGACCAGTCCTCCTTGTATACATGCTGTAACATTTACCAGCAGAAAGATTTAAGGAAGGCATTCTTAAAAAAAAATAATAATTTTTCAAAGGACATGGCCAGTCTCTCTAAATTAAGTTCTAAATTATGGGACATCGCTGGCCATAGCATGAGTGTTAGTCACATATATATTTTTATCTTTGTAGCTAATGGGATATAAATTGAGAAGCCCCCAAACCAAAAGAGCTTCCTTTGTAAACAATTTTCAAAGTTACTGTTGAAAACTCATCTGTTATACAAAACTAAAGTACTTTCTAGTGCAGGGAAAGGGACAACTGGAAATGTCAATTAAAATAGGAAATAGACTAATAGGGATAGTCAATAAAAATATGAAAAATGCCCTATCTCATTGATAAGACACAGAAATGTAAATTAGAGATGCCACATACCTTACAGATGAGGACAATATTAAAAATAATGATTGTGTGACATGTACATAAGTATATAGGAGAAAGGCAATGCTTACACAATTTTACTAGGAATTGAACTGGATAAAACCACTTTGAAAAGTGTTTACCATTATCAAGTACAGTTGAAAACTCAAGTGGTACGATGCAAGATTTCCACTCATACATATATAACGTAGGGCGATGTATTCACTTACCACTAGGGCATATACAATTAACAGCCTTATCCATATTTGGCTCACTGGAATCCACCTGAGTCTCCTTCACAATATCTAGATAAATTCATGTTAAACCACTGAACATTATAGGAAATAAAAATACAGAATTATAGCTAATTGCAACACCGTAACTGAATCTTTAGAATTTAAATGTAAAAAAAGTACCAAAAAACATGCATTATGATTCCAATTACGTAAAGTTCAAAAATAAGGCAAAACTGAACTATATTATTTAGAGAAGCCTGCATGGTTGTTAAAGTAGGAATAAAAGGAAGGAAATAAATAACACATGTCAGAAAAGTGATTTCCTTAGCAGAGGTAGAGGAAGTTACAATGGGTAAAAATGCAATGAAGTTATTTCTCTATTAAATATTTTTTCTATGTGGTAATTACAAAGATGTTTTCCTCACATCTATTTATCAATTTGTGCTTGTAGGTGTTATGCACATATATATTTGTGCAATATTTCAATGTAAAAAATAAACTTAAAAATCTTCCCAAGAACTAGTCAACTCTCAGTATTTAATTCTCTGAGAATACTGGCAAATATGTGGTTCTGGATTCTACAGTTGAGAGAACATAAGCTACAAATACCAAAGTTCCCAAGCAAACCTGAAATGTTGAACAAACATATTTATCAGAGACATATTTATTATCATCCCTTTAATTATACCAGGATGAGAACTGAGAAAGACAGGGGCAGAGATGAAAAGTAAGGAATTAAAGGTGAGTTTAAGTGATTTCTGATTGTTGCTTACATAAAATTGGAGGAGAGGGAGATCAGGTGTTCTGTAAATAAAACAAAATACAGAGCTTGAAAAATCCAAAATGTACTGCATAATGCACAAGACATATTGATGATACATAATGAATAAATTGCTCTGAAAATATCAATCCTTTCATGCTACATTGTTCCTTTTCTTGCAGTATTTCCTCTGAGTCTCAAAAGAATGAAACCACAATAAAGTTTAATTTTATAAATAAGTGATCACCCAAAGGTAAGCAATACAAAATTAAAATTAATTTTATTTCTTTTAGTTTCAAAGTTTTACCAGATACATATTCCAAACTCTGCAAGGCTCTCTTTCAAAATGGTGATTTCCATTCATCACTGAATTATTTTATATTTATTATTACAGCAGCAATGCCATGGCCTTTGTAATGGGGTATCAAATATTTTACCTATATTCATTTTGTCCCCGAGAACTTTGATGATATGACAAAGCTGAGACTCTGAAATTTTGTTAAGAGTTGGTTTTGTTTTGTTTTGTTTTTTTACTTTTGTGGAGGAATCATAAATATTATTGAGAGCTCAGGGAAATTATTTCATCTTTGAATGAAAGATAATTTTAACTCCCACACTGGGCTTATGAAAGAATAAAAGGAATAAGTACGTCTGTTATAGAGTTAAATTTCTCTATTAGTGTTAGGCAAAATGTACTGAAATGCCTCCTCAAAAAGCATATGTAGATCAACAACAAGAGCAAAGAAATCCACACATTACCCATGCTTTTAGCATACTAGGAGACAGAATATTTCAATGTTCAAATCACTGTGGGTAAAGAGTTTATACTTTGTCGAATGGTTGTCATGTTATTTGTTGCATGGATATTCTAAAATGTTTTATCTTTATTTTGAATTGTATATCATTCATTTGTTGAATTGCATTATATAAACAGTAGTGTAATAAGTATAATGAAGGGTCATTTTTCCCAGTTTATTTCCTATGGTTATGACGACGTTGGCCGTACCAGAATGGTGACCCTTGCTTCTTACGTTCCTTAGTATATCTTTCTTTCTAGTGTATCTTCTCATTTCTCGAGTATATCTTTGACCCTCTCTTTATTTGTAGCCTTTCTGAAGCAGTTTGTTTTAGTTTGTTTCTTATACACCATATAGGGTGTTGTTTTGTGAAAGAATCTGAATTTTTTTTTTTTTCCTTTAACGGGTCAGTTAATCCCAATCACACTTATACATATGTCTGATATTTTTTAGCCTTATTTTATCATTCAATAATTACTGCCCATTAAATTGTTTTTGTTTTAGTCTACTTGGTCAGTATTCTTATCTGTTTATATAATTTATTTTGACTTTAGTAAGTCAAAATTTTGACTTTTATTCTAGTGGATGCCTTTATATCAATACTTCCTTATGGTGGTGATTTCCATCGTGCCCTTAATCCCCTTTTAAAGCACGTCTTTCCCTTTTTGACCAACTATCGAAATATCTTTTTGTTTGTTTAAGCAAAAAAAAAATGTTATTTCTATCAAATTAAAAAGTATGAATCAATTTTCAAGCAAGATAATCAAAATGGTCAATAACACAATCAATAGGAGAGCATTTAACTACAGGTTTAAATACCTTGATTTAAGCACATCTTTTGAAACTATTGCTCTAATTATCTTTCCAAATGCAGAGTGTACCCACAAAGGAGAAAAAAATAATTTAACCTTTTATATATTTAACCTAGACTATGCTTTCTTAGTCTAAGACAGCAGCAGCAAAACTGCAAAGTATTCTCTTCTAATTAGTAGGTTACTGGTGGTAATTGATGGTAATGGCTGTAGCAATTCTGAAGCTGTTTTGTGATTACTGTAGAAGTGAATAAATAAGTAAATATATTTATTTTTGTGGATATCAGGGTGGTTCTCACACAGAAGAAGAGATACACACATGGGATGGGTCAGTGCATAAAGAACACTTTGGGGTAGCAGGCTACTTTGTAGCTACGGTCATCACTATGAATTCATGAAAAATAACATGCAAACGTATGTATCTGTGTGTATATATGTGAAATATAACATTGAATACACAACATATAATATAAATATATAGCATAAATATCTTTCTGATGCCCTAACACAGTGAAATGAGTAGCTATAAAAAAAAATCATGAGAAGGTTTTGATTTTTTAAAACTATTTTCCACACCAAAAGGAACCAGGGATCCCTGCAGAGATCAGATTCTAGTGCTGATGCAGAGATATTACATGGTAAGCCTGGAACATCAAATTATGCCAGAAAGGTCAAGAAATGCTTAAAAGAAATACTAGAGACATGTTAGAAAGATACAGGGAGAACCATAAAGGGATACCACTGGGCAACTGGAGGACAAATGAACATCAATATTTTAACGACTTGTGGCATATTTTAAAATTTATTTTTAATATTCATATAGGAAAATTCGCTCTATAGCTATAGGGATTGGTGGATTTCCGGGGCTATAAATGGATTGTTCCTATCTACGCAATCCCAGTTACTCAAGTGCGATTGCTGGGGTGTGGCTTGTGCTCGCAAGTATGTTTATTAGAATGAGACCACTCCTGACTGGACAACATGCAGGATTTAGTCTGTCACTGCTTGGTTGAATTGCAAAAGCATGTTTGCAGAGGCAAGTGGCTGTTTGGTTGAACTTCTCGTGGCTACTTGTTACTGTTATTGGTTTTACTGAAGTTCAGAATATCTATATAGAATATGCATATGGGCTCCTACATGATAATTTAAAGAAATGAGGCAGATCTACATGCGCATGTATTACATATTACTAGTGCATGTGATGTGAAATTCTCTGCATTTTATGCTGGTAAGAAAACAATACAAACTGATATGTAGAGCTCGAGTCTGTGTGTCTAGAAAACAAATATCTATACATATGCAACACACACAATTTATTATGAACCACTCTTCATGCACTGTCTTGACAATTAAAAAGGAAAAATAACAAAATGTCTGAATAATGCATATGTTTATAATAAAATTTCACACAAAACAAAAATGGAAACAACAAACAATAAAAAGTCCTTCAAAATCTTATCTACAGAAACAGTTTGATTAGTGTGTTTTCCCTTTCTCTTTGTTCATATGCATCTGAGTCGTCCATAAACCTCAGTCATCACAAAGTTATATGTACCAAGAATGAAAGAATTTCAACTCAATTACCAGTATACTCTAATATTTCTTGACAATGCCTAATTTTTAACTGTATGCTAGAGAGAAAAACAAATGTTAAGAAATACCAACATCCACTGATTATTTATAATGCTTTATGCTTGTCTCTTCTTCCCATTCTTTAGATCCAAGAAACAGAAATAAAAGAAAAAGGTGAAAAATGTAAGTTTTGTTGGTATTTTCATACTTAGCTTCACTCCTTGGCTTTAGCAAAGGAAGGCGATCCCTATTGCACAATAGGTTTTCTCATACCCGAAATAGGAAGCTAAATTATCAGCAGGGTTGCTCCAACTTTCAAAGCCTCATCAAAGCCATCGAGAAATCAGCTGGACATAGTCTATCTAAAGGGGTAAAGGATGGACAAAATTTTTGAATTTTGATCTCAGCTCTGGAATCCTCAGCCCATGGCTATAGTCCTGCATTTCTCAATTGTCTTATTGAATTGCTCTTCTTACCTTTTTGTATTCTGGGCACTTCTATGGATGAGTATTAGCTAGAACTACAGAAAAATTTTAACTTCAACATAATTTTAGCTAGCACCCTCTTTATTCATTGTAAGTCTCTTTAAAAATCTATATTCTTTTCTACATTCTTTATAAACACAAAATTGTCATTTTTAAAGACTTTGAGAGAGAGAGAGAGAGAGAGCACAAGTGGGGGGAGGGGCAGGGGGAGAGGGACAAGCACAGGGCTCACTGTGGGGCTCATCACAGGGCTTGATCCCAGGACCCCAAGATCCTTGGACCCCGATATCACAACCTGAGCCAAAGTCAGACACTCAACTGACTGAGCCACCTAGGCGCCCCACAAAATTGCCATTTTAAAGTGCTCACAAACATTGATACATTCTTGTAAAAAAAATTTTCTCAATCCTACTGAACCAAAACCAATTTATTACAACGCATTCATCAGTAATTGAGGGGTGGGGCTGGAAGGCATGGATTTTACTCCAAAGCTACTCTATACAACATTACTGAACAAAGGTTGGAATCATTAAAATTAAAATGGACTTTGTGAGCACAAAGAGGTTTATTCAATCTACATACTGTTACAGAACCTGCTTTTCCAAAAAGAAAAGCAATGCAACAGGATATGTATACATTACTTATATCCCTTTATTTTTGCCTGCTGCATGGGTGTTCCCAGCTATATGGCATGGGACACGGACATCTAGTAATGTCACCACTGCCATCAGTAAGAAAATTGGGAGGTATTTAAATGAGGGACATCTTGACTTTATAGCTGTAAATTCACAATATTTTCTACTAGAATATTTCGGATCTTTGGACAAACAATAATTTTGACTATTTCATCTACACATGAGAATAGATGAGAATCAGGAATCACTATTTTCACGAGAAGCTGACAAGGGGATGAGTACGGAGGTGTAAGCTCTGGTGGCACCCATCACGCCATGCAGATGATAAAATGGCTCTCTACTAACCTACTTCCCTTGGGCTAGTAATCAAATGCCTACTAAGTATTCAAACCAATAAGATATTTTTATCTTTCACTCTTCTCAAGGTTTATAGTATTTAGTATTTATCAGTTCAACTGAGAAAACATGCAACTGCTACTAGACTTTAAATTTAAACCACAGAATTTCACTTCTGTCATCGCTGTTATCAGTTCGTACAATCATTTACGATTTGGGCCAGGCTGCAATAGGAACTGGGGAATTTTACTATTTTAATTGGTATTGTATTTCCTATAACATCATTCTTGAGAATTTAAAACCAATTCTTGGGAATTTAGTAACTTAAGGTACACTGCATAATTTTATGTTTGTTTTGGGGGGATAATGCACTATTTTTTTCATGTTTTTTAAATATCTATTTGTAAAACAAAGCACAAGGATTTCATTTGGTTTTTCTACAAAGCTAAGAACTGGGCTCAGCAGCAAACATTTTCCATTGTTACTTGAAAACCCTTAAAATATTGAAATGTCTACAAAAGCAATAAAATGATCACAGGATTATATGGTGATATTTAATTTTTGTACAAGTTAAATACCACTGATAATTAACTGTTAGAAGTTTATTTTGAAGTGACCTTTTCCTGGAATACCAGACCTTTACAACATAATTAAAGGTTTTCTCATTGTAACGGTGCCCTATTGCTGATATGAAAACTCTTTAAAATTGTGATTCTACTTTATACATTATTATACATATATAATAATATGTAAGCCAATTATCTTTGTTATCTTATTATGTTCATCTTATTATGAAAATTATTATGAAATAATTTTTCTAACAGTTAGGTAGTAATCCCCCCCCTTGGACAGTTTGATAGGATAGTGGGGGACAGTGAGTATTGGAAAAGTATTTTGAGCAGTAAATCTGTGTACTTAAAAAAAATGAAAATCTCACTTATTCTTATATAGGCCAAGTAATCATTAACCATAACAGTATTGATAAAACAACAATATTTATCTCTGTTGTAATAGGCTGGCCTCTATGAGGAAACAGTGATGTTGTGTCCTCTATAATATGACTTCCTCACACCAGGCCTCCTCACTCCCTAGTTAGCTGTTCCCACATATTCCTATTGCCAGAAATTTCTTCATTAAATACACCAGTTTTGGATTAGTTGTAAGGGCTAAGATATGAAAAATACCACAGAACCTATGGAGCAGACGTATTATCATGATGCGAATTGGTCAAGGCTTTGCTAGGAGGAGAAATTAGGACAAAGCAGGAGGATGCTTAGAATATGAGCTGCCTGGAAATGAGGCACAGAAGTGGGGGACAAGGGACAAGAAGCCCTACATCTATTATTTCATAATTTGGGGTGATTTCTATAGATGTCTTAATTATAGTTCTCCTTAGAAGGTATTATCAGAGTTAGAAAAAGTAAGAATGGAAAGGGATTTACCTCCCCCAGCATTACCATTGCTCATCAACTCTAAGACAAACATATTTTTCATTATGAATTTCTGAAATTGGGATACATTTTACTTTTTATTATAACTCATTCTCAATAGCATCTCACATTTGATATATATGATAAAAAATTATATACACGATTCATTTTATAGTGTCAGGTTCATATAATTGTTAAAATTGCCATGACGCTAACCCAAGAGGACCTGCCAATATTATACACTTGAGCTTCACACTTAGTAAAGTGGAAAATAGAAGACTTTAATACATATCATAGAACAGGAGAAAAAAAAGATAAAAATCCTAAAATAGGGATTATGAAACATTCCAAACAGACTGAGAAGTTTTAACACATGTTTAATTAAAATCCTAGGAGGAGAAGGCAGGGAATGAGATTTGTGCAATATTTAAGGAGAAAATATCTGAGAATTTTCCAGAACTGATGGAAGACCCTCACAAGGTCCAGTGAATCCAAAATAGTATAAATGTAAAAAAAAAAAAATCACCAAGACAAGGTATATACAGACTGTTTCCCTTCACCTTATTTGGACCAATCTACTGACTCACCGTGAGTCACATTTGTGTGTGTGTGCTAGTTGCTAAGCATGGCTGTGTGCTGTACCATCTTCGCTGTTACTTTTTGGCATTCACCTTAAACAGGAAGTCATTTATCTTTCCCTTTCATCTACTTCTAATTTATCTTTCATACCACAGTTTCCTTTCTAACTCTACCTGCCCAGCTTTCTCTTGGATACATATATTTTTTTAATCACTTTTTGGGGATATGGTGATTATTGCAACTGATTGATGGAAGATATTTTATTTTCTTTCTTCTGTGGATGGAAGCCAAACCACTGAAAAGAATGATCAAAATAAAACATAACTTGTTACAATGTGTTCTGAAGAGCAGAGTCATGATAATTAGCTATCTCTATGTCCTGAGAATTCTGGATTAATTGCCAGATTTTTAAACTTTTATTTTTAAATTCCAGCTGTCTCTTTGATCACATCCAGCTATTTCAGTGGGTACGGTTCTCATTCAGATGGTATGCTCATAAGCCATCTACTGGTTTACATTAAATAATTTGCTCTCATATGGCACCTCTCTTTAAAGCATTTTATAAATGCTAGTTAATTGCCATGCCCTCCGGAATTGTTCAACACTATCATTTTCATCATACATATTAAGAAACCAACATGCAATGAGGTTAAAATGCTTCATAAAGACCTCACAGTTGTTGGTAACAGAGGGCAAAACAGAAATTCCCCAAATTTTCATTTCTTAGCTCACATTTTAAAAGCTAATATCTATTTCAGTGATTGGGAAAGCAGTATGTTTCTTTTATTACAGAATCCTTGGAAGTTGGTGATGTGCAAGCGTATTGATGGATATCTTGGCATCCTGTTTGGTACTGGGAACTAAGAAGACTACCTAATCAAACAGTTCATTTTAAGAAAATTCTCATATATGGGGCGCCTGGGTGGCTCAGTCATTAAGCGTCTGCCTTCGGCTCAGGTCATGATCCCGGGGTCCTGGGATCGAGCCCCGCATCCGGCTCCCTGCTCGGCAGGAAGCCCACTATTCCCTCTCCCACTCCCCCTGCTTGTGTTCCTGCTCTTGCTGTCTCTCTCTGTCAAATAAATAAAATCTTTTAAAAAAAGAAAAAAAAGAAAAAAAAAAAGAAAACTCTCATATACAACAACTCACTTGCCCCAAGGCCAGTCACCATGTTATTATACTCCAGCTCCCTCACCTTTGTCACTAGCCTTGCATTTTATTGATTTTTGAGACCAATTGTTATTCACACACATGACTTGGAGTCCTGCACCTGGATATCGGTATGACCTTTTTAGTAACCTGTGTATCTGAACATAGTCTTAGGTCATGGAACAAAGTACCTCTGTCCATTAGAGCCATTTATCTAGTGTCTCTAGGGGAAAGAGAAAGAATCATAGTTATTCTAAGCTAGGACTGTGGAACATTCTTTTAAAGAAGAGCAAACACAATAGAAGTGTGTTTAGGGGCTCTTAGAGCAATTTTCACCCAGAAATAGTAGAGTGACTATCTCATGTCTTATCCTTCTAACTCTGTCACTGTAAAGGTGAAAACCTGCTTTGGTACTTCTATTTAACAACTTTTATATGTTTATTTTAGCAAGGAATTTTTAAAGAAGCTAGCTCTGTTTACTTCTGCTGTTGGCAACAGTTTCAAAGGCTTTGTTTTGTGAGGTCCACAACCAATTCACACATTTCCATATTCAACCTCATCATAAGATTATTTCTAATAAAATCAGAATAAATACTTATTAACACTCAAAGCTGTAATTGCTATGAATCTCACATGCATAGTAATTCTAATCCACCAATGTAAGAAGGTCAGCTAATATAATAAGGAGGGAAGGGAGTAGAAAATTATACTGTGAAATGCTTAGAACAATAAAGGACACAGCCCCAAATTAGAGATGTTACAAATAATTCTACAGTGAAAGAATAAAGAATATCGTGATGAAAGAAAATGATGCATGGGTACATTAGAGGCCAGCATGCTTTCAGGACAATAAGACTTTCTTCTGTAAGTATGTTAGAGTTTGTGTATGAACTGGCCCTCCAGTGATGATACGTATTTCCTGTAACTGAGAAGAATAACTTTTTAAAGAATTGATGGCACTTTATAGGAAGAGACTGTGCTGAGAAATGCTCATATCCCTCTGAGAATCTGACTTATTTCACCATTTTGATGACAATCACATTATTATAACACATTTTCTTCCTTTATTCAATAGAAATCACTGACATGCAGGCCTAGTTGTGGGACTAAACCCGTGGTTCTTTACTTTCACCCACCACTTCTCCACTCCCCCATCAACAAGTACATTTATTGCAGACAACAAAACCAGGGAGGTACTGAATCTGTGGAAAGAATAAAAAAAATGATCCTTTCCCTAAAAACATTTACAGTTTAGCAATGGGGACAAAATGCACGTAAACATAGCTGGAGTAAGTGCATATTAAACTCCAAGATACAGATGAGAAATGATATCAGTTTAGGGAAGGAAAAAGGGGCAACAACAAAAAATCCTCAAGGAGGCTGTAGCTCTTGAGCTGGTTTTCTACTGGTGAGAGTGGGTGAGAGAGGAGGGGTGTGTTTTGGAAACATGTTCCAGAGCAGAGAGCAAATCTGATATAAGATGGATGGGGAGGATGGACAGATCTGTTTGATAAGAACCAGAATGTACAATAAATCCTTTCTCTCATTCCAGTGTCTTCGGACATTCTGTCACCTCTGGTCTGTGACCTTCCCCGCCTGTGTATTCCTCTGGACTTGTAAAGACATCTAGTTAATGTCTCTCATTCTGTATTGCCCACTTACTCCTTGGTTTCTAGCCATCATATGAGTTCTTTATTACTCAGGGATTGTTAATTTTAAGCCCCGATTACCCAAAACCCAGCAGAGTGTCTGTGTAATAGTAATTACTCGATGTCCCTTTCTCTTGTTCATTTGTCACCACCTAATCCAACGGTGTGTCATTCTTCACCTCAATCATCACAACAGGTTTCTAACTGGTATCCAGTGTAAAGTAAGTCCCCGAGATGTGTTTTCCACCTGGCTAACAAAGTGAAACTTACAAAATGCAAACTTTCCATGTCCACCAACAAAACCCCTCCCATGTGCAGGACGCAGTCTAAATGCCACAGGATAATATACACAACCCCTCCCTATCCAACCTTGGTGGTCTCCTCAACCCCATATACTCTCACATGGTACCTCCAGACTCGTGTTCCTTCCACTTTTCTCAGCATCTTCTCACTTTTCTGGGCATCCCTTCCACCCAGGAACATTTGGGCTTGCTGTTCTGCGAACTTGCTATTAACATTTCATGCCTAACTCCTGCCTCTTCTAGTGGTTCAGCTTATGAGGTTCTTCTAGGAATTATATAGGTAAGAAGAAATACAGAGATGATCTATTTGTTTTAGGTTATTTCAGATTGCAAGACAGGTGCTCACATTATTCAGAGGGTATGATATTTTGTGTGTTTTGTTTTTCATAAAGAAATAAGGGAGGGTGCCTGGTTGGCTCAGTCAGTTAAGCGTCTGCCTTTGGCTCAGGTCATGATCCAGGGTCCTGGGATAGAGTCCCGCATCAGGCTTCCTGCTCATTGGGGAGTCTGCTTCTCCCTATGCACCCCCCCTCTCGTGCACTCACTCTCCTTATCTCCCTCTCTCTCACTCTCTCTCACAAAAATAATTTAAAAAATCTTTAAAAAAAAAAGAAATAAGGAGATAAGATTGTTTTATATAGCAAGGCCTTATAGATCTAGAATACTGTTGATGAGGAAAAATTAATTATAGTGTAGTGTAGAAGCAGATTAAGGGATCAAAAGAAATCCTAGCTTTTAATTAATTAATTAATTAATTAATTTATTTATTTATTTATTTATTTTGGATAGAGACATCATTGCTTCTTAATCTGATATTATCATTGTCCAACTAGTTAATGTCTTACTCCACTATCTTATTGATAGAGGCCAATTTATTTCTACTTTCAACTATACTCAACGGCTCTGTTTATTTGTAGCTTCTATTTACCCTGGCTTCTGGCAACCCACAGTATCACTGCTTCAGCCTTCGCTAATCCCTGTATGTCTTTGGCTCTGTCCTCTCTCAATTTATGTTAAATTCATTCCATACGTTACAAAGCGAATCTCTCCAAAATGAGATTTAATTGATAGAAATAGGTACATTTTCCCTTCTGCATGGAGTTCTCATTCCAGATCTCTATATAAGAAAATTTTCAGTTGGCTTCTCTTGGGTTGGGGGCTTGCTTATTCTAGTGTCCTATTCTGGGTTGGTCCAGTGGTCAGCTTTCCTCAGAAGGTGGCTATCGACATTACCTATACTCAACAAACAATAATGTTTGTCTCTGCAGATCTTAGACTAGCCACCTTATTTCATAAATGAGAAACCTGAAGCCTTAAAGTAGCTTTGAGATTTATAAAATATTATGTCTATTTGCTATAATCAGTATTGTTATAATATACAAACTAGCATTCAAAGCAATTAATCAATGTGACTATGAAATATGGTATCTAGCTCATAAACAGAAAATAAATTATGACATAAAAAACTCCTAGATATTTGCTCAGCATACAAAAGGAAAATGAAAAATGGTTTTATGTAAAAATACGAATTTGAGAATTCCTTTGTTTTCTAATATTATTTAAAATAAGAAAGTTAAATATAATACACATTTTCTAGTTTTTCAGGAAAGTTGTATCCAGTCTGGAAATTCTTCACTTTTAGGTGAACAACCGGTTCATTTAATACAACTTCTGATCTATTTGGCTTTAAATCCACTATTTTTCGTTTTTATTTTCAATTATTTTGCACATTTTATTTGTCTCACATTTTTCTATGAGTAATTTTTTTTTTCTTATCTTACCTTCTTTTAAATTAATTGAGTTATTCAGGCAAATGAAACCCAAAATCACCCCTCAGGTGACTGTCCTGACAAGATCTCTCGCTGGCTCAGACCACCCAGACCTTCTGAGCTAAACCTCTCACTCATGCCTGTACACACACCAATGGAGTGACCTCTGGAATGATCTTCATCTAATTATACTACACTTTCCACCCAAGAAGGAGCCTTAGCCTCATTTACATAACTTACAATGTATGTATAGGCATGTTTCCTTAAAGCGCATGCGTGACCTTAAGCCCACCTCTACATACGATGACAATGCTTCCTTACCTAAATATTCATCCTAACCCTAAACAAAAGGATCCCATTCACCCTCTCTTAGGCAGTCATGGCCTTTGGAAGCCATTCCCCTTCATCTCCTTATTTGCTACAAATAAAAGTTTTCTTTGTGAGACTAAATAAATAAATATTGAGTTATTATTATTTTATTTTTATTATTAAGTTTTTTCCTTTATTGCCTTGCAACCTATATATTTTGTTTCCATTAACCATTTTTATTGGCTAATCAATAAAACTTACAAACCTAACTTATCACAACTTAAGTTACTAAAAATTTTTGTCCTCTTCCAGCCTAAAGCAAAATTCGCAAATAATTTCACAAAGCATCGAGTGATATTAGAACTTAGTTTTTAACCTCGCCAATTTATATTATCTATTCTCGACAGTCTAATTTTGTTTATATCTTCGCACATATTTACCATTTTCTCTTTCTTTTTTGTACCTCAGAACTTGCTATTTCAATAAAGTCAGTCTTATTTATGCTAAACTATATTCCTTAGAATTCCATTTATTGAGGATCTACTCATGGTAATCATTCTCAGTTTTTCTCAGCCTCAAATACAAGTTTCTCTTCCCCCTTGAACACTAATCCAGCTGTGTACAAACATGATTTGGATATCTGCTCTCATCACTTCTCCTTGGTGTTGTACTGAAAGTCACATTCAGTATTATGAGTTGGGGTAAATGTGAAAGGCATACAGATGGAAAGAAGTGTTCTGGGTATCATCAAAAAGGATATGTTGAAGTCCTGACCCCTTGTACCTCACAAATGTAACTGTATTTGGAAATAAGATCATTCCAGGAGTAATTTAAGATGAGATCATACTAAAATTGAGTGGGCACCTACTTCAAAATGACTGATGTCCTTATAGGAAGATGGGTATGTGAAGACAAAGATACAGGGAGAATACCCTGCAGACAAAGGATTGGAGTGATGCTTCTACAATCCAAGGAAATACTGGGGCCACCAGAAGCTGGGAGAGAAGCACAGAGCAGATTCTCCCTCACAGCCCTCAGAAAGAATAAACCCTGCTGAACCCTGGATTTTGGGCTTCTAGCCTCCAGGAGGTAAGAAAATAAACGTCTGTTGTGTAAAGCCACCCAGTTTGTGGTACTTTGTTACAGCAGCCCTAGGAAACTAATACAAAGAGAAAAATTATATTTATTTATCATTTATCTCAAAAATACTAAGAAATCCATCAAAAATGTTTTCAGAAAAAAAATAAGTGTAGTAAACAGAATACAAAGTCAATTTGCAAAAGTAGTCTGAGCATCTGTATACTTGCAATGATCAGAAATTTAAAATTTTAAAATACCACTTATAATAATTGTTAAACACATAAAAATACATTTTTAAGCTGTATGTGCAATGTGTACGCTGACAATGAAACAAAGCTGAGAGACATTAATTGAACCATAAATTAATAGAGCATGCCATGACTGAGAGACTCAAGCACCAAATCCACAGATTAAAGCCATCCCAAATAAAATTCCAGTAGGATTTTTTATTGTTGTTTTATAGAAACTGACAATCAGGTTTTAAAGGTATATTGAAATCAGAAGAATTATAATACAAAAATTTAAAAAAATTAAGTCGGAGGATACATATTACTCAACTTCAAGATTTAATATAAAGTGCCGAGAAACATGAGTGTGGTGTGATCATAAAGACAAAAGTGGTATAGATCAATGGAATAGAACAGAAAATCCAGAAATAGACCCATCCATATATCTGCTTCTCAATACAAGTAACAAGGCAATTCAATGAAGAAAGAGTAATCATTCAACAAATGATGCTGGAACAATTGAAAAATTGTATGCAAACAAACAAACCTTATACAGAAAATGGCAGAAATTATTTGCAAGACATGTATTGGTAAAACAACTTATAAAGAACTATCATATCTCAGTTATATTTCTATATATTAGTAGTGTCAAGAAGTATGAACAGAACTTCACCAAAGAAGATAAATGCAAAGCCAAGAACACATGGAAAATATTTAGCATCATTAGTCATTAATAAGTGCAGATTAAGATCATAATGAGGTACCTCAACACACTTACTAGAATGGCAAAAATTTGAAAGCCTTAAACTGTCAAGTTTTGATGAGATTGTAGAGAACCTGTAACACTCATATGGTCCTGGCATGAATGCATTTTGGAAGATAATTTGGAAGTTTATTATAAGGTCAGACATGCATTTACCATATGCCACAACAATGCCACTCCAAGTATAAAAATATATGTCCACACAGAGATTCATGTGTGAATGTTCAGTGCCACCTTGTAATAGCCCAAACCTGGAAAGTTTCCAAAAGTCCACCTACTGATGAATGGTAAAAACAAACAAACAAACAAAAAACGTGTCGTATACGCACACAATGAAATCCTAGTATCAATAAAAAGGAACAACTGATAGAAGCCACAACATGGACTCATCTCAGAAACATTGAGTAAAGAAGCCAGACACGTGCAAACTATATCCTGTATGATTCCATTCATGTGCGATTCTTGAAAAGCAAAACTATAATAGTCAAGAACTGATCAGAGGTTGCTAGGGGCCAAGGAGTGGGGGATAGTGATTGACTATGAAAGGCCATAAGGGCAGTTCTGGGGGTGATATTGTGATTGTGGTGGGTGTTGTAAGACTCTATACAGCGGTTAAAGCTCACAAAATGGCACACTTAAAATTAGTGAATTTTACAGTCCACAAATTACACCTCAATAGAGCTGACCAAAATAATTAAAAGCAAAAGTGTGCTATATATTTTGCCTTTTTTGTAAATATTCATTTTCATAACTTATTTTTATCCATATGTATTTTTTTCTTTCTTAAAGATAACCTCTTAATGTATAAATGTCAAGGTACTGGGGCGCCTGGGTGGCTCAGTTGTTAAGCGTCTGCCTTTGGCTCAGGTCATGATCCCAGAGTCCTGGGATCGAGCCCCGTATCCAGCTCCCTGCTCAGCAGGAAGCCTGCTTCTCCCTCTCCCACTCCCCTTGCTTGTGTTCCCTCTCTCTCTGTCTCTCTCTCTGTCAAATAAATAAATAAAATCTTAAAAAAAAAAAATAAATGTCAAGGTACTGAACATTCAGTCATATACCAAAAGAAAAGTTTCCTGCTCTTACTGGGACAGTATAGCATAGTAAATACCAACCATGTTACTTTATAAACAGGTATTATTAGGTCAGGTAGTGACAGGCACTAAAAAGAAAATATACTGTAAGGCGTTAAGGAATGCCTTTTCTGATCGGATAAAACCTGTCTGAACAGCTAGTATGGGTACAAATTCCTGAATAACGGACAAGTGAGCTCTGTTGCTACACAGGCTTTTGGGATAGAAAATATAGAAAAGTCTGAGTGAAGATGTAGCTGCCATGTTCAACAAATATTTTAAAAGCCAGTATGGCTTGATTCAAGTGAGTGAGAGTGGATACAGTAAAACAAACAATGAAAGCAAACACCCCAGAAAAAAACAGGCAGGACTCGTATCACATAGGACCTTAGTGGATTGTTTTCCTCAGTGTGATGGGAAAACATGGTGCATTTTGAGTAGAAGAATGACGGAATCTGCTGTCAGCTATGACCACTGTGTGGAGTAAAAGACCTTTCCAAGTAAAGCATGGAAGTGGGAGGTCAACTGGAAGGCCGTACAGCGGCACTCAAAGTGAGAAACGATGTTGGCAAGTCTAAAATCCTAACAGCAGAGGTGGTGAGAAATAGTAAGATTCGGGATCTATTTTGGGAGCAGTGATGACACTATTTGCTGATGTATCAGACGTGGACTATGACAAAAAAAAGAGGCAACAAATATGGCTCCAGGATTTTGACCCAAGCAGCAAAGAGAAGCCAAGGGCATTGTTCCATCAGCTTTTCTCCCCCTTTTCCTGTATCTTCAAAGTCTGCTTCTCTAATACCTATTTCCTTATAGCATATTCACAGGTGTTAAGTCCCTTCTATTCTAAAACAGTTCTGAGAACAGCATGCCTGCTATAAAGCTTTGCCTTGCTCTCACTGTCAAATGTGCGTTCTCCCTTTTCCCCTTATTGAAACTACTGAGTGTATTCTACACTCACTTGTTTCACTGTTTTCTTTTCAATTTTCATCTACTCTTTAATCCACTTATACATTAATTCCACCTCTATCATTCCTGAATCACTCTTGCTAAATTGTTGAAAGGAAATCTCAATACATTTTAAAAGGCTTCTCAGTTTAAGTAGAAAGATTTAAACAGAAGAAAAAAAAAGATTTTATTTATTTTAGAGAGAGAGAGCACGCATGTGCACAAGAGCAGGGGGAGGGGCAAAAGGGGAGGGAGAGGGAGGGAATCCCAAGCAGACTCTGCTCTGAGCTGGGAGCCCAATGCAGGGCTCAATCTCAGGACCCTGAGATCATGACCTGAGCCAAAGCCAAGAGTCAGATACTGAACCAACTGAGCCACCCAGGAGCCCCATGCAGGTTTTATTAAAAACAACCCACAAGAAGGAAACCATATCCTCAACAATTACGTTAAGCTCTACTAAACTTCCCTTTTTAGTCTTCAACACTTGGCTCTTCAGGTTTACTTGGGTCTTATTTTCAAGACTTTGAGTTTAGTGCTTCTAACATGTATGTTTAACACCTTGACTTCACTTCTATGTTGAACTAGGTCTAAAGAAACTTGCCTTATCACCATTTATAATCTTGACTTTGGTTTCACCCTTGCTATGCCATGTAACTTGCATGGGGGGAGGTGCTGAGTGGACCACAGCTCACAGTGTTCTACAAACACCCATGTAGGAAGGCACAGAAAAAAGTTCTTAACTAAAAAGCTACTGGGAGCTAACTTTTTTTCTCTTTCTCTACAGTTCAAGCAGAACCTATTTCTCTTTCAAGTAAGCCATAGGTGAAGATACATCCATGTACACTGAGCCTCTATCACTCTTATTGACTATGATCTGCACTGCTGTTTCTAGCCAGATACTCAGACTTCCCACATCTGCTACAGTTCAAGTCAGATGCACCTAGTCAGTTGGGGTAGATAATGATTCCATTCAATTTCCAAAACTATTCTAATTTTCAAAACAATTTCCTAGCTAGTTTTTACTGATCAATAAATGTCAAATTAAACTTTAATCCTTTAGGGAAACCAATTTATCTTTTCACTCAATCATTTCTCTTTCACATTCATATTAGAAAGCTTATACATATTTGCTAAAATGGATTATAATTTGTTAATAAACCAGGAGCCACATAAGGGAAAACAGAAAAGAGATATTGTCCCTACTTTACTGATATTCCCAAAGACTTCCATTTCCTGCTATTTTTCTTTAAAACAATACTTTCAAAAGTTTTACTTTATTGTTAAGTATTTTGTTCCCACTTGTATTTTCTGTAGTTAATTAAATTCTGAGCTCATAATGTTGAATTGGTCCAAATCTCCATTTGATCCATGTTTAAAATCTTCCATAGGTCTTTTATAATCATGATTAAGTTTTTAGGTCATAGGTCTTGGTCCAAGAAGGCAGTGAGACAAATATATGGATAATAAAATGTAACAAATGATATAATTTAAAATACTAATTCAAGAATACCATTGAGAAGTTTCTATATTCATTATTTAAGTTTGAAACTTCAGTTTTAGACAAATGTGCTTGAGTTCTCAAGGGGATATGCAAGTTGTCTAACACTGATGATTGATGAATGGTAAAAAGCTTACCAAGAAATATGTACCTGCAAGTAACTAAAGCTGAGAATTGCCATGCAAATCTAGATTCATGGGAGGTAATATTCATGGAAAACAACAACAACAACAACAACCAACCAACCAACAAACAAAAAACAAACAAAACAAACTCTTCTTCCAAGGTCTCCATCCATTAAGGCCAAGCTAGGACTCCATTTAACACTTGCTCTAGCTCTATAATACAACCAATAATCCAAATAAAAGGTCATTCTTTAGGCATCCAAACATTTATTATTCAACATTTTAGTACTGGTAGAAGTGGAAATGGGCTCTTGATCATTGATTATTGACTCAGTCTGTGAGTGTGTGTATGCATGTGAATGTTCATGTGTTTTAGCTTACTACCTCCTTGAATACTGGAATTATTTTTTAAAGTATATAAAAAGTATAGGGTAACAAAAATGTGATCAACTATAATTAAATCACAGTGATAAATTGTAACATATGTTTACAATTATGTTGGTCTGCCTTTCCTTTCATGCTTTCCCATCCAATGGCTTTACTGGGCCATGGGAGACTTTGCCCAATGGCCTGCGAGTGGACATGATGTTTGCCACATGGAAGCAAACATTTAAATTCTGTTATCTGATTTAGAAGGAGTCTTTTTGCTCCACCCCTCAAGCATGAGAACAGCATGGTGCAGACAGAGACAGCTCTTCCAGCTTGGATTCTGAAATGCTAGATCATGTGGTTTCGGTCCTGAAAGCCCACAAAGCCCAGGACAACTGTTGTTTATCCACTATCCTCATGAACCATGAGCAATACATAAGCATTTGAAAGCAACCAAGATGTCGTTAAGTAGATGAATTAAATGAGCTGGGGTTAATCGAGATAATGAAATGTTATTCGGCACCAAAAAGACATGAAGTATTAAGCCAAGAAAAGATATGGAGGAATCACAAATGCATATTATTAAGTGAAGGAAGCCAATTCAAAAAAGGTGACATAATGTATGATTCTAACTAGATGTCATCCTGGGAAAAATAAATCTGTGGAGATAGTAAAAGATCAGTGGTTTTCAGAGGCTGGAATGGGGGAGAGATGAATAGGTGGAGAACAGGTAATTTTTAGGGCAGTGAAAATACTCTGCATGATACTGTAATTATAAATACATCACATTATTCATTTGTCCAAACCCCTAGAATGTCCACTGCCAAGAATGAACCCTAATGTAAACCACAAACTTTTGGCTGATTGTGATGTGCCAATGTAGGTTCATTAATTTTAACAAATGCCCCACTCTGGTGGGGATGTTGATAACGAGCTGTATATGTAGGCAGAAGCAGAGGGTATTCTATAACTTCTTCTTAATTTTGCTTTCAACCTAAAACTTCTCTAAAAAAATAAATCTTAAAAAAAAATAAGCATTCGTTCTTATAAGCCCGAGAATTTGAATTTGTTAGGTAGCCTAACTTTGAGAAAGATGACTGCTAATAGAATCATCAAGAGCAAATAAGGGTCTCTTCTAGGCAAATATAGTTGTAATGTGTATCTTGGTACATGTTTCGTTTTTTGTATATTAATGGATATATTAGTAAACATAGAATTGAGTTAAAATGTATATATAATCCTCCCCACAGGTTTATGTAATATATAATTCTATTATCAATGTTTAATCTCTACTTGACACTCTACTCTCACAAACACAAGTTTTTATAAATCTATTAGAAATGTTTTTCCAGTAGGTAGGCAATATACAGTATCATTCTTAGATTTATTTGTTGTTTTTGAGCTACTGGTGAGATTTTTCTGCTGATAAGCTGTTTACATTTCCTCTTCTATGTATTATCTGTTCCTATTTCTTGGTTTTACTGATGGGGTATTTGAATGTGGATTTTTCACTTGTAAGACTCATTTTTATATTAGAGATATCAGCTTTTTTTTTTTTTAAAGATTTTATTGAGAGAGAGAACAAGCGTATGGGAGAGGCAGAGCGAGACGGAGAAGCAGAATCCCCGCTGAGCAGGGAGCCCGATGCGGGGCTCGATCCCAGGACCCTGGGATCATGACCTGAGCCGAAGGCAGACGCTTAACGACTGAGCCACCCAGGTGCCCCGAGATATCAGCTTTTTGACTGATACACATGGTGTAATTTTGTCTAATACAGTTTTGCTTAATTTATAAATAAAATCATTTTTTATAGATCTTGGATATCATCAGCCCTTTATCTGTAATGTCATTTGAAAATATCTTCTCCCATTCCATGGGTTGCCTCTTAGTTTTGTTGACTGTTTCCTTTGCTGTGCAGGAGCTTTTTATCTTGATGAAATCCCAAAAGTTCATTTTTTCTTTTGTTTCCCTTGCCGTTGGAGATGTGCCTTGAAAGAAGTTACTGTGGCTGATGTTGAAGAGGTTACTGCCTATGTTCTCCTCTAGGATTTTGATGGATTCCTGTCTCACATTGAGATCTTTCATCCATTTTGAGTTTATGTTTGCGTATGGTGTAAGGGAATGGTCCAATTTCATTCTTCTTCATGTGCCTGTCCAATTTTCCCAGCACCACTTCTTGAAGAGACTGTCTTTTTTCCATTGGATATTTTTTCCTGCTTTTCAAAGATTAGTTGACCATAGAGTTGAGGGTCCATTTCTGGAGTCTCTATTCTGTTCCATTGGTCTATGTGTCTGTTTTTGTGCCAGTACCATGCTGTCTATAGGTCTATAAAGAACTCCTCAAACTCAACACTCAAAAAACAAATAACCCAGTCAAAAAATGGGCAGAAGACATGAATGGACACTTCTCCAAAGAAGACATACAAATGGTTAACAGACATATAAAAAAATGCTCAACATCATTAGCGATCAGGGAAATTCAAATCAAAACCACAATGAGATACCATCTTACACCAGTTAGAATGGCAAAAATTAACAAGACAGGAAATAACAAATGTTGGTGAGGATGTGGAGAAAGGGGAAACCTCTTACACTGTTGGTGGGAATGCAAGCTGATACAGCCACTCTGGAAAACAGTATGGAGGTTCCTCAAAAAGTTGAAAATAGAGCTACCCTATGATCCAGCAATTGCACTACTAGGTATTTACCCCAAAGATACAGATGTAGTGAAAAGAAGGGGCACATGCACCCCAATGTTCATAGCATTTATGTCCACAATAGCCAAACTGTGGAAGGAGCCAAGATGCCCTTCAACAGATGAATGGATAAAGAAGAGTGGTCCATATATACAATAGAATATTATTCAGCCATCAGAAAGGATGAATACCCACAATTTACATTGACATGGATGGAACTGGATGAGATTGTGCTAAGTGAAGTAAGTCAAGCAGAGAAAGACAATTATCATATGGTTTCACTCATATGTGGAACATAAGCAATAGCATGGAGGACCACAGGGGAAGGGAGGGAAGTCTGAAGGGGGAGAAATCAGAGAGGGAGATGAACTATGAGAGACTATGGACCCCAAGAAATGAATTAAGGGTCTCAGAAGGGAGGGGATGGAGGGGGGGTAACAGAGTGATGGGTATTAAGGAGGGCACGTGTTGTGATGTGCACTGGGTGTTATACGTAATTAATGAATCACTGAACACTACATCAAAAACTAATGATGTACTATGCAGTGGCTAACTGAACATAATAAAAATAAATAAATAAATAGAGTTATTTTATGTCTGTACTCCATGTATTTTACATATAATGTATATAGTATATTTTCTCATGAACATTGGTATACATTATAGGCCAACTTAAAAGAAAAAAAGGAGAATATGTCATAGGAAGGTTAAGAATACCATCTTGGAAGTCAGACAAATTAGCTTGCATTTCAACTTTGCCATAAGTTACTAATGAGAATAGCTCCTCATTAGCTTTAAACTGAAAATTTTAGAAAAAAACAACTCTAGTATAAAACTATTTTAAAAACTAGTATATTTGTCTTTCTCTGACTGACTTATTTTATTTAACTTATACCATATGATTTCACTCATATGTGGAGCTGAAGAAACAAAACAAATTATCATAAGGGGGAAAAAAAGAGAGATAGAGACAAACCAGGAAACAGACTCTTAACTATAAAGTAACTGCTGCTTACCAGAGGGGAGGTAGGTGCGGGGGAAGAGTGAAACAGGTGATGGGGATTAAGGAGGGCACTTGTGATGAGCACCTGGAGATGTATGGAAGTACTGAATCACTAAATTGTATACCTAAAACTAATATTATACTGTATGTTACTAACTGGAATTTAAATTAAAAAACCCCAAAAACCTAGTATGATAACTGTACTTTTAACTTAAAAGTAGTTTATCAAAAAATCAGCATAGTTTCTTCAGCAAAAGGTTAATATTTATTGCCCAATGGGAAATATTAACAGAAACGAAAAGTAGCTTTTATCTAATATCAAACTTTGTGGCTGTTAGGAGTAGAGTTGTTGAGAAAGATTTTTAAGTCACATCTTAGCTCATCAGAGAATAGAGTGGTGGTTACTTAACGTCATTGCAGGGAAAGGGTTTGGCAGTTTTATTGTTATGGACAGCCACCCATGAACACAATCAGAAACAACTGTGAAACTGTATTTTACATATCACAATCTGAATTCTCCCCACCACACACACACACACACACACACACACACACACACACACACACAAAGGCAAGCCTTTTATAATTTCTTCATTTGATCAGAAGTGGAAAATATACATGCTCTGTCAGCTTTTCCACCTGTTAATATATATTCTTTGTTCTCATTAACATGCATGTTATTCTTCTTATCATATTTCATTTCAAAAGTCTAAGCCAGCCTAATTTTATCCTAGTAGGGAAACACAGATACGAACAGACAATATACATGATTTTAAGTAACAAGAAACTAGTCTAACATGTTACAACATTACTTTGGCCTATATAAGCCTAGTTCTTTCTACATTAAGATAATTGTATGTACACAATGTAATTTAAAAAGAGTTTAATGAATCAACCCTAAAAAATTAGTAATGAAAATCTAGTTTAAACAATAAGACACAGTTTTTACCACAGAGGCTACTAAAAACCTATGGCCCTAAGTTCTGCATAATACTGAACCACCTTTCTGAAGGTGTTTTTCCTCAAACAGTACATCCACAGTTCTTCAGAGCATGAATAATAAGTATCTGTGTCATGAAACATAGAGGGAGCTGTTGGCAAAGGTATAGTAAACCAATCACAAAATATACAGTGAAATTTTCCATAGAAATAGAATATTGTGAAACCTTATTTCCAAGACATGAATTGATAGCTAAAATATGTGATAAAATATGATTAAAGGCTGTATTTTTGGAAGGAAATTGTGATGGAAATTATCTTTTGTTTCTTTTAATAAAGATTTTCATGAAAAAAATGGGACTTTTGCTATCCAAAACAAGAGTACCTTTAAAAGATGGAGGGAAATGTAACTTATATTTTGTTACTTTTCCTTTATGTTGTGCCCACTAGCATGACTCGGGGATTTACTTAATATGGCAAACTTTGCCCCAGTCCTCAAATTTAAATTGTGTAATTATTGACAGAAAAATGTAAATTAGTCTCAAGGCATTTACTTTTATAATCATTTCATTTTAGTTGAAAGTTTTAATTTAATATGTTAGGTGATAGAATACAGACAAAACATATTTGGTAAGGTAGATATCATGGTGATTCATGACAACATAATTGTCCCCAAGATTCATTACACATATAAAACAAAGAAACATTTGGTAGATGACAGGTACTGAAGACAAACTACATACTAAAGTAATTGAACATATAATCTGAATTTGCACCACCTGGTTGGCTGTGAATTAAACCGACATGAATAATAGTGTTCCCTAAGAATATGCACTGTCAATTAGTATTTGAATGTAGGTTTTAAAGTGGATTAACATTGTTAAAACATGATTAGAGAAGACAATTTAGGTGATACAAACTTTATTTAACACTTCATGAAGCAGACAGTCTCCATGCAGAGAACTGCAAACTAGGGTGGAAGGCTGGAAGCTTTTATAGGATAAAGAAAGAAGAGAAAAATAGAAAATATCTGATTGGCTGGGGCCACAGAGTTGACCTGTTTGGGGTAGGAAGGTTAGCTTGGTATTTGGGGATTGGCTGGCTGGTTATATTGTGTGTTTGCTTAAGTGGAGCATTTACAGGGACACAAAAGTTATCTAAGTCCCGTTTGTGATATGGCATCTGGTGCAGGAACAGCTCCACCTTGAAAGTTATTTTAAGAGTCCCCCCATTTTGATCTTTTTTTTTTTTAAAGATATTTATTTATTTATTTATTTGGGGGAGGTGAGGAGCAGAGGGACTATGCACTGAGCAAAGAGCCCAAAGTTGTGCTCAATCTCAAGACCCTGAGATCATGACCTGAGCCAAAAACAAGAGTTGGGTGCTCAACCAACAGCCACCCAGGTGCCCCTTGTTTTGATCATTCTTGACTATTCAAGAGGTTTGATCAAAATGTTGGTCTTAGCATGACTCTCAGTAACCATTGCCTTTCAGATCTCAGTGTACTGTTCTCAGGAGAAAATGTCAGACTTGTATTATTGGACCTGGTTACGTTCTCTTCTCTTTTGTCATTCCAGTTGAAGAGAGGCCATCTGTTGGTTGGTTAATGGATACCCACATGCATTTAAAGAGAGAAAGCAGCATATCAGGGAGACAGTTAAAATTATTAGCAACAGGGCGCCTGGGTGGCTCAGTTGGTTAAGCCACTGCCTTCGGCTCAGGTCATGATCCTGGAGTCCCGGGATCGAGTCCCGCATCGGGCTCCCTGCTCCGCGGGGAGTCTGCTTCTCCCTCTGACCCTCCCCCTTCTCATGCTCTATCTCATTCTCTCTCTCAAATAAATAAATAAAATCTTTAAAAAAAAAAAAAAAAAAAATTATTAGCAACAAAATAATGCCTGTGATTTGAAGAGTGCTCCTGAGTCAGGGTCCCCATAACCCAAATTAGCTAGAATCAAATAAGTCAAGAAATAATCCCAAAGAGGGGGAAGCTTCTTAAAGCCAGTGGCCTATTTGTGTATTTCATGTAACTATGTTTCCACTTCCCCAGAAGTGTTTATTTAGTCAGATTGTTCTAGAGAAAATGAGACACTGGAAATCAGGGAGAAATTTGTCATAGGCCGAAGGGACTACAGATCACTAGCATCACGGTGAAGCCAACAGTCAGATGGAGGTTGAATTATTCTCCTTTGCAATGGCCCAAGATACATGAATTATCTCTTCAGACAAGGACAAGGAAAAAGATGGGCAAAGAATCATAAAGACCTTCATGGTGTAAGTACTAGAAAAAGGATGGTCAGAGAGGTAAGGAGGAATGGAAAGAATGTTCTTGATCCCCCATCTTGAGACTAACAGTCTACCTCAGTGCTGGCTATTTCTCTTCCTAGTCAATTTGATTTTGAGGTCTCCTGTGTTTATACAAGACCAGATGTCAAATGAAGGCTTCTTGCAAAATATGCACCCAAGGTCCAACACCTTGTAATTTGACAGCAGTGTCAGCAATTGAGAGTTCTTGGTAGGATCCATTCCAAGAATCTCACTTTTGCAAAAGCATCAGAGTAAAACAATACCTGTCTATAGATGACAAAAGACTTAAAAATGCCCATTGCTAAAGATCGTGTGAGAGTTCATTATAATGGAATCGACAAGGAAATTTTGGCTATTTCTGTGACATAAAACATTTTAAGATAATAATTGGAATTATGACTTGTAACATTATACCAAGATATGTCAGATTTTTAAGAACTGCATATAATTTCTGGAACACTTCTATTAATAACATATACCCATACAGATATAAGCTTAAGAACATTTAGTATCACTTCTGATTTGACAACGCTTCCCATGTAATTTAACATGCCAAATAAGCCTAATTGGGTTAACATTTTAATTTTTACAAGAACACAGAACAAATCTTTTGAGATGTTCTAGAGACTGTCTGGAAAACTCCAAAGTTTGTTCAAAGAAGACTTCATTTGGAATTTGAATTTTGGGAAGTCAAATATATGCATTTAACCAAAGTGACAAAGACTTCAAAGGCAAATACAGATAAGTTCCATGGTTAAAAAAAAATTAGCTCTTTTATTACTTAGAAGGCTATGTTTTCTTAAGTAATCAAAGATCTGATAAAGATGATGTGAAGTACAGCAAATTATTTTGGTGAGACACAAAACCTTTGCTTTATAGGCAAATTACTTAAAAGGTAAAGAAAATCCTTTGTTTACAATTTCTTATTAAGAACAGTCCAATAATCTAAAAAACAAAACAAAACAAAAAAACAAAAAAACCTCTGTCATTTTAACAAAGAAAAATCAAATTCTAATTTTGCACAAGTGTATTTTTTTATATTAAAACTCATTAAAAAATAAATCAATTCCAATCTTAGGCAGCTGGACCACACATAAAAATCCTTTCTCAAGATTCATTTTCTATAAACCTACATTTTAAAATATTTATTTATATTTTATCCTACTTTTTCATTTTTCTCATTCAGAAAAAATCAGTTATTTTATTTTAGGACAAAATTATTCCCTTTTTCCCTTAACAAAACACATCTCTATATCTCATATCTTTTCTTACAAAAAACACATGCTACTTTCCATAGAGATGTTTCTCTTATCATTTCTAGTAATTTTAATTACATATATTAATTAGCATTCTTAACCCTCAGAAGCCTTAATTCCTAGTGAAAACTTAAAAGGAAGCAATTGTGGATTGGCCAGTTTATAAATACCTTTCATAATTTCTAGAAGTATATTCTTCTTCATAGTAAATTTTTCAATGTGGCACAAAACATGTATACTAATAGACCCAAATATCTTTAGTTCCTCTAAAGGAAGCCAAAAGTGGATGAACTTTTCAGTAATTAATGTTTCCTGTTTTAATCTTATTTGGAAATGATCTATTTGAATATCCACCATTTAACATTATCTATCGATCTATTGATCTTGCATATATCTATTTAAACAAAATAGAACTTGTGGATTCAAGAGCTGCATACAAGGGAGTAGAGCTCAAATCTGAGAGTGACTTACCCAGGGCTTTTGGTAATAAGAGGACCAGTGAACTTAAAGGTTTCAGCAGGGTTCTCCCAGGTGCATCTCATTGTCTTATAGGCCATTAGCAGTCAGCTTCGGACCCCATCCTCATCACCAAAAACTGTTAAAATATGATCACAGGAGACATTTAGGTGATGAAAAGTTTAGTTAACACTTCATGAAGCCGACAGTCTTAATTTAGAGAAATGCCAAATAGGCAGAAGCAAGAAACTTTTATAGGATAGAGAATAAAGAAAAAGGAAGAGAAAAATAGGAAATATCTGATTGACTGGGGCCACACAGTTAACCTTGTCTACGGTGAGAAGGCCCAGAGTTAGCCTGGCATTGGGGATGGGCTGGCTGGATTTACTGTGTTTCTGGTCAAGCAGAGTATTTATAAGGACACATAAGTTATTTGTTTTAATTTCCTGATACAGCATGCTGGGCAAGAGTGGCTCCATCTTGGACCTAGAAAGTTATTTCAGTACCAGGTAACCATTTTCAATAGCTTCTGGTTTACCTGTTGAGGTCTGTTTGTCTGTTTTTCAAATTCATAAATATAGTCTTTTTTTTTAATGCTTTTTTGATGTTATGTTAATCACCATACATCATTAGTTTTTGATGTAGTGTTCCATGATTCATTGTTTGCGTATAACATCCAGTGCTCCATTCAGTACGTGAATATCTTACTTCCTCCTATTATTAAACCTAGATTTTACATTGTTTTGATTTCTTAAAATATCTCCATACTAGTTCAGTTCATAGAGATATTTATCAATCTTTAACCTGCTTATTACTCTGTAATATACCTTTGTATTTTCTTCAACCTCTCTTAGTTGAATATTGGGGTTATTTCTTATACATTTCTACTACAAAATTACTGCAATAAAAACCTTGTGCATATATAGCTTTGTCTTATTGAATGTTTTTCTCCCATGTAAATGGCTAGAAATTGTATTGTTGACTGCAAATGTGTAGGCAGTTTTGTTATTATTGCAATATTTCCCTCCTTAATGTTATAACATTTTATATTCCATAAAAGATATAGGAGAGTGATCTTTTGTTTACAAATTTATTTCCCTTTCTTTTAACCATTGCTATGATAGTAGAGTGTCCGGAATTTGGTAGCTATTAAGAAGGCAGTTCTCATTCTAAAATCCTTCACCGTTTATTTCCAAATCTTTTCCAACAACATGAAAAGCAAATTGTACGTTATGTTTTATTTAAAGATTTTTAGAACCATATTAGAAAGAGAATGAATGAACTTCTTAGAAGCACATTTCAAAATATTTATTTAATTATCAAATATTTTAAAAATCATCTACCAATGAGTATTTTCTCCCACTATAGAGGAATTCAATCAAAATCCTTGGTATTATGGTATACAAATCACTGTATCTTTGATCATACACATAAAGAGATGGTAATAATTATGAGCTATTTGTAGAAACATGATTTGAATATAAACTTGAAAACGAGAAAAAAGAAATCTACCATAAGCACACGACAGCCTTCCTAAGGCTTTTGTCAGAAATGACCAAGGAGACACATGTCCCAAGATACTGCTGCTTAAGAATTGCATTATCCACTGCATGCTGAATGATGAAGAGTAAACAGGTAGGGCATATATCAAGAAGGCTTTGCGTCGGGATGTTAACAGAGTGTGTTATCCTGCAGCACTAAATTCCAAAGTAAACTAGCAACCTGTTAAGCAGTCGTGCTTTCAAACTGCCTTAATGTCAATGAAATGAGGGCTGAACACATTTTTGACATCCATCTACTTGAACAGTTTCATCTATACTTCTTGATTGTTCTACTGAATTATAACAGGAGAGACAAGATCATTAATAATGATATCTTAGCTGTTGACAGCCTGCCATGATTTAACCAATACTTATAACAGTATCAGCTTGCTGCAGTGGTCACAGACAAACATGTAATAAATATTTATCTGAGTGCATTGGATAGGTCTTTCATTAGAACACTGGTTAAACAACTAGCTCATATTTTATTACATTCATTTTTCTAGTATTTCTATTATTTAGTTGTCAAAATAACTTTCAAGACCCAAGATGGAGCTGCTCCTGACTGGGGTGTCATGCCAGCAAACTGAAACTTAGATAACCTTCATGTCCCTGTAAATGATCCACTTGACCAGAAACAGTAAATCCTGTCAGCCACTCCTCACACAACTCTGGGCCTTCTCACTCCAACAAGGTTGACTATATGGCCCCAGCCAATTGTATATTTTCTCCTCCTGTTTTTATTCTTTATCCTATAAAAGTTTCTTGCCTTCTGGGGTGCCTGGGTGGCTCAGTTGGTTAAGTGTCTAACTCTTGATTTTGGCTCAGATCATGATCTCAGGACATGAGATCCAGCCTGGAGTGGGGCCCCGAGTCAGGCTCTGCACTTAGCGGGGAATCTGTTTGAGATTCTCTCTCTCCCTCTCCCTTTTCCTCCCACCCCCACCTGCATGTTATCTCTTTCTCTTCTCTTTCTCTCAAATAAATAAATAAATATTTTTTTTTTTTAAGTTTCTTACCTTCTGCTCCATTCTTCTCTGAATGGGGACTGTCTGATTAATGAAGAATTAAATGAAGTTTGTTTGTATCATCTAAATTGTCTTCTTTAATCATTTTAACAGTGGGGTGGAGGGAATTGAGAATGGTGGAAGGAAAGGAAGACAGAAGTATGACTTCCTGAGTAAACAAATGAACTTATCCATATTATGTGAACCTAACCATATTATATGAACCAGGTTTTATATGCAAAAAAATAAAATTAAGTAAAAAGAATGAAAATGCAAACCCTAAATATGACTATAAACAAAAATGAAGGAACACTGCTTTATATAAAATATAAGCTGCACAGAAAAATATAATTTTTGAGCAGAGTACACTAACTATACAAATTTAGAAAAACATATCCTAAGAAAAAAATAACTGAAATAAAAAACTGAATTTCTCTTAGTTCATGGTAGTATTGAAATGCTCTAGTAATTCTGTATAAATTTTAGAATTGAGCAAATGAGTAAATATATGTCAAGCCAGGATTGTCACTGGGAATCAAGGTAAGAATATGGAAGAATTGGGGAAGATAAGGAGAAAACTCTGTAGTGCTGGATTTGAATTGGAATTTTCCATATAATCTTATGTATACATTCCCTAGCTCATTCAGTTAAGTTGCCCAGGAGCAGAACAGTTCAGTATAACAGTCACAATAAGTTTTCAGAGCTTGGTTTCTAAATACCATTCTCCACTTAAGGCAACCAGAGCCCCATGAACAAATGGCTGATGCAGGTGCAGGCCAGATGGTACTGACTGCAACATCTAGTTGTCCAAGAAAGGAAGAGGGGAGAAAAAAAGGAATGAATACATTAATTTGGATATATCAGGAGGAGACATTCTTATTGGCCAAATTTAGACAAGAAAAAGCACTGAAAAGAAATCTTACAATGGATTAAAATATACTGACTGTAAAAGAATCCATAAAAATAACAATACTCACAAAAAAAAAATAAAGGAAAAGGGGAAAAAAAAAGAGAAACCAAGATGGAGAGAGAAGGCTCTTCTTTACAGAAAAATGTGAGAAGGAATGAAGGTTAAAACAAACAAACAAACAAAACAAAACTATACAAAACACTCTTTTCAACCATGACTATAAATGGTTTTGGTAAGTGCCATCAAAAGATATTGAATTTTTGGGGGGACGATGATTAAGGGACAAAATATTCACATCATCTCCATGTATCACTCCATTAACTATTTGTTAATCACAAAGACAAAAGAGAACTTTTTACATGAGTATTCTGGCAGTCACCACCTTAATCGTTGGGACAGACTGATATAATGTCTTCTGATGTAAAGTAACAGAAAATATACATGTTGTCACTGATATAATAATTGCCCCCCAATGTCCAACCTAAGTCTAGTCATAAGAAAATCATTAGCAAATCTAGATTGTGAAATAGCGGGATGATGACTAAACCAATTTGTTAATGTTCATTCTACAGTTATTTATTAAGCACCCATTATGTGCCAATTACTGCTCTAGGCAGAGAGCTCGCAGAAAGGACACATATCTTCTCAGCGCTTATCACTTTACTTCAAAAAGTGGGCAGGATAAAAGGTTGGTAAGAATAACCTTCTCTAGACTGTGTGCTGACAGAAGATCCTTCTGGTGAAATATTTGAGTAGGATCCAAGAGAAGTGAATGGGGCCATGGGACCCATGTCAGGAAAATGCTTGGCATAACTGAGGAGTAACAAGCAAGTTGGTTAAAATAACTGCAGTGGGTTGAGGAAGGAGGAAAGTGTAAAGAATGAGGTTGCGAGGAACCATTTTATGTGAGACAACTCATTTAAAACACAGTAGAGTATCAGGATTTTATTCTAAGTATAATGGGAAACAATTAGGAAGAAATGTGCCTGCCCACAGGACATGTATATCTTGTAGATAAAGATTATTTGCTTGCTAATTTTTATCTTATTTATCAAGAAGAGAAAATTAAGATATAGTTTACATCTCTTAAAACACTTACTTTATGTAGATTTATGGGAAACACAGCACTAGTCAACTCTTTAGCTCTTATGCCATTATTATGAAAGAACCACAAAAGAGTCTGAAGAATTCTTAAATGGGACCATTGTGTTGGAAACACAGATGGAAGCTAGGGTACACTAATATGTGAGTTTTTAGAATAATACAGTGTTTGAACCTGATCCCAAACCTCTCAAGAAGTCCTTTGTTGAGTTGGCTTATCAATTACACACATTGTATCTGAAATTGTCAGAAATTTCAGCTGAGTCATTGTTCTCACTATCAGTCCAATTTAAGGTATTAAAAAAATAAGCCTCCAAATTATGTCACAGTGGAGAAAGAGTATATGACAGCCTTGAATGAAATATAATAAATAGCCACTAAGGTTGGGGGGGTGGGGGGCAGGTCTTTTCAAGGCCATATTCTACCAAGCTCCTCATGTGCTAGTGCAGGCGATTTGGGATCTGCTGGCAGGGGAGGAATTGAAAAGTCTCTGAAAATGCTTAATTTCATTTTCAATTTAAGTAGCCGGAGCCTACTCAAAGACATAGTCCCTAGAGTGAAATTTTGCAGCTGAGAAATTCTTTCAAATCTTTCCCATTCTGCTGCTAACATTCCTTAAAGCAAGAAATAGGCAGTTTGGTTCAGTTCTTGTTTTAGTCACATCTAAGGGAAGAAAATCCCATCGATGTTCCCTCCTGTCTGTCTCTACTAATGTCTCTATCACTGTTCCTAATGGTGTTCTCTATACCAGTCCATTTATGGACATGCCAGTCCATTTATGAGTTCTTCTAAGGGCTAATGTTGACCTAGATCCTCTTGTGGAATTCTGCTGAAGTCAATGGTAACTACATGACTGGATCAAGGTGGAATATACGGCCCCATGAGTTTACTATGAATTTAAACTCTTTGGAAGGAAACCACAAAAGGCCAGAGGAATGAGGAAAAATGTGGTGAAATGGCCTCAGCTGAAAACTGTAAGCAAATGAGGGATACCACACAGAGACATATTGGAATATACGACTCTAATTGTGAAGATACAGACAAGGTAACAAATGTAGTCACATTTTAAAATAAGACTGGTATTCTAACAGAACCAGTGCAGGAAGAAATAGAAAATTTGAACAGACCAATTAGCAGCACTGAAATTGAATCAGTAATCAAAAAACTCCCAACCAACAAAAGTCCAGGACCAGACGGCTTCACAGGTGAATTCTACCAAACATTTAGAGAAGAGTTAATCCCAATTATTTTCAAACTATTCCAAAAAATACAAGAGAAAGGAAAGCTTTCAAATTCATTCTATGAGGCCAGCATTACCCTGATGCCAAGGCCAGATAAAGACAGTACAAAAAAAAAAGAGAACTAAAGGCCAATATCTATGATGAACATAGATGCAAAAATTCTCAAAATAGTACTAGCAAACCAAAACCAACAATACATTAAAAAAAGTCATTCATTACGATCAAGTGGGAGTTATTCTTGGGATGCAAAGCTGGTTCAATATTCACAAATCAATCAATGTGATACATCAACAAGAGAAAGGATAGAAACCATATGATCATTTCAATAGATAAAAAATATTTGTCAAAGTACAACATCCATTCATAATAAAAACCCTCAACAAAGTAGGGATAGAGAAAAAATACCTCAACATCATAAAGGGCATATACAAAACAAAAACAAAACAAAACAAAAAACCCTACAGTTAATATCATCCTTAATGGGGAGAAACTGAGAGCTTTTCCCCCCAACGTCAGGAACAAGACAAGGATGTCTGTTCTTACCACTGTTATTTCACATAGTAATGGAAGTCCTAGCCACAGCAATCAAAAAAGAAGAAGAAATAAAAGACATGCAAATTGGTAAGGAAGAAGTAAAATTTTCAGTATTGATGACATTGAAGATGACATGATACTCTATATAGAAAACCCAAAGGCTCCACCAAAAAACTACTAGAACTGAAAATGAATTCAGTAAAGTTGCAGAATACAAAATCAATACACAGAAATCTGTTGTATTTTTATACATCAATAATGAAGCAGCAGGAAGAGAAATTAAGAAAACAATCTTGGTGTGCCTGGGAGGCTCAGTCAGTTAAGCATCCAACTCTTGATTTCAGCTAGAGCCGTGATCTTGGGGTTGTGAGGTCAAGTCCTGACTTGGACTCCATGCTTGAGATTCTCTCTTTCCCTTTCCCTATCTCTCCCCATATCCCTGCTCACACACACTCTAAATAAATAAAGTCTTAAAAGAAAAAAAGAAAACAATCTCATTTACAGTTCAACCAAAAATAATAAAATATCAAGGAATAAACTTAACCAACAAAGTGAAAGACCTGTACTCTGAGAACTATAAAACATTGATGAAAGAAATTAAAGATGACACAAAGAAATGGAAAGACATTCCACACTCATGGATTATAAGAGCAAATACTGTGAAATGTTTATACTACCTAAAACAATCTACACATTTAATGAAATCCCTATCAAAATACTAACAGCATTTTTCACAGAACTAGAACAAACATTCTTAAAATTTCTATGGGACCACAAAAGACCCCTAATAGCCAAAGCAATCTTGAAAAAGAAAAACAAAACTGGATATATCACAATTCCAGACTTCAAGTTATACTAAAAAGCTATAGTAATTAAAACAGTATGGTACTGGCACAAAAACAGACATACAGATCAATGGAGCAGAAGAGAAAACCCAGAAATAAACCCAAATTTATATGGTCAACTAATCCTCAACAAAGGAGGCAAGAATGTGCAATGGGAAAAAGACAGTCTCTCCAACAAATGGTGTTGGGAGAACTAGACAGCCACAAGCAAAAGAATGAACCTGGACCACTTTCTGACACCATACACAAAAATAAATTCAAAATGGATTAAAGACCTAAATGTGAGACCTGAAACCACAAAAATCCTAGAAGAGAGCACAAGCAGCAATTTCTCTGACATTAGACATAGCAACATTTTTCTAGATATATCTCCTGAGGCAAGTGAAATAAAAGCAAAAATAAACCACTGGGACTAGATCAAAATAAAAAGCTCCTGCACAGTGAAGGAAATAATCAACAAAACTAAAAGGCAGCCTACAGAATGGGAGATGATATTTGCAAATGACATATCTGATAAAGGGTCAGTATTCAAAACATATAAAGAAGTGATACAACTCAACACCCAAAAAATAAACAATCCAATTAAAAAGTATACAGAAGACATGAACACACATTTCTCCAAAGAAGACATCCAGATGGTCAAAGGGCACATAAAAAACTGCTCAGCATCTCTCATCATCAAGGAAATGCAAATCAAAACTACAATGAGATATTACTTGATACTTGTCAGAATGGCTAAAACCTAAAGCACAAGAAATGACAAGGGTTGACAAGGATGTGGAGAAAAAGGAACCCTCAAGTAGTGTTAGTGAGAATGCAAACTAGTGCAGCCACTGTGGAAAATGGTATGGAGGTTCCTCAAAAACTTAAAAATAGAACTACCTTATGATCCAGTATTCATACTGGTGGGTATTTACCCCAAAAATATATAAAAAAAATAATACAAAGGGATACATGCACCCCTATGTTTATAGCAGCATTATTTACAATAGCCAAATTATGGAAGCAGCCTGAGGGTCCACTGACAGATGAAAGGATAAAGAAAATGTGGTGTATATATGCAATGGAATATTACTCAGCCATAAAAAACAATGAAATCTTGCCATTTGCAACAACATGGTTGGAGCTAGAGGGTATTATACTAAGTGAAATAAGTCAGTCAGGGAAAGACAAATACCATATGATTTTACTCATATATGGAATTTAAGAAACAAAACATATGAACAGAGAAAAAAAGAGAAGGTGAAAGAGGGAGGCAAATCAAGAAACAGACTCTTAACTACAGAGAACAAACTGATGGTTACCAGAAGGGAAGTGGATGGGGGATGGGTGAAATAGGTAAAGGGGATTAAAAGTGCTGTTGTGATGAGCACTGGGTGTTGTATGGAAGTGTTGAATCACTACATTGTACACCTGCAACTAATAATAACACTGTATATTAACAATACTGGAGACAAAATTTAAAAAATAAAATAAAATAAGACTGGCATAGAATTACAAACACCATTATGACCTAAAGTACAAGAACCCTTGGGACATAAAATTTGAACAGATTTAACATGTAGATAAATGGTATGATTTTGAGTGTATTTAGTATCAGACTTGTGGTATAGCCATATATTATATCTCTAAGTTCTCATCAATGTCTTATCTTAGATACAGAGAACAACAGACCACATTTGAATTTTTTCCTGATCTTTTTCATTAATCAAATTCCCAACTAACCAGAGAAATTTCTGAACTTTTCTTTTACTTGCACAAATTAGTAAAACTTTCTGGGTTACAGATTTATCTTCTTATAAAGATAAATAACAATTTGCATACTGGCAGGTATATTTTGAGTTTATCTTGATTATTGTGAGTGTTTTGGTAGCTTTCTTACAACTCTTGAGTTAGAAGTATCTATAAAGTGCTCTTAATTCTCTGGTTAGCGCCTTTTCTAAAGGAAGGTTGTTTCCTCATTTGTGAAATGTGAGTTCTGCATAATACCTTGGTTGAATAAAATCACAATCATTTTAACAGTACAAAATCTTCAGGAAAAAATACGCTATAGAAAATTTCAACAATTATTGAATTTAGACTGTGAGTGGAGGCTACTGTTAGTTTTACAGGACAGAGTTTTACAGTTCTCAGGACAGAGAATTGATTACCAGGAAACAAATAAGTCAATAGGCAAAGAAACAAAAAATAACTAAAACTTGTTGCCTTCATCCTATTTCATCATAAAATTGAAGAGTAACAGACATGATTTTCATATAAGACTACATAATAGGACACTGCAGTTTTTTCCATACCTCAATCATCCAGTCTAGAAATGTGTAGTTCATGGCCTCTGAGATTTTATCCACAACTCATTACATTCCCAATCCAATTTTCTTGACTGAACATACTTCAAAGTGCCCCACATCTCTGATCTTCAATAGGCATTAAAGTGAATCACAGACTGAACTTCATCACCAGCTAGCCTCAAAATTGCCGAAGGGAGTGTGGTTTTATAGGCATAAACAGGGTTCCCTGTTCAAAAGCCATTTCCCCACCATTTGATAGTGTGCCTGAAATGCCACATTAGAATTCATTCCTTGCAGGCTGAATTATTTTCACTCTCCAAAAAATTCTCTATTAAAATGCAGATATGGGTAGGAGATTAAACACCTAAGGTTAATTTCCGAAAATCAACAAACATTTTGGGAGACTGAGATCAAAATATGAAAAGGATGAAATAAAGAATATGGTCTGAACTAATAAATGGGTTGCTAAGGCACAGGAGAATGGAGAGAGCAACTGAAGGGAGGATGGAAAAACCCCAAAGACATACTTCATCAATTTCATAAGACAACACACTGAATTGGAGGAAGAACTGAAACTAAAGGAAGAAACCCATTAATCATTTCAAATAAATATCTTAGGGCAGTGTTTGAAAAAAAAAAAAAGTTTTTTCTCAGACAATTTGTTCATGAGATCAACTAGGCAAAAAGTCATTCTTGCATAAATAAGTTTGAGAAACCCTCACACTATATCTCCTTCCTTTAGCTTTATGATGGATATGATTATGTTAAGGGTTCTGAGGAGTTCATAGTAAAAGTGGGTGTCTCTGTTTAACTCAGCTTTCCTAAATTTATGTACCACAAACTTTTTTCTTTAACAGATGCATATTTAGAAAATTGACACCATCCAAATACCATTATCATCACAATAAGCATCTGACGTATACTAGGAAGTAACTTGCTTGGGAATGAATCAAAAGTATTACATTGAAGTTCTGGTTTCACTAGAGCATGTATTTGTGACCTCTCTAAGCTTTAGTTTCTGTGTTAATGGGAAAATAAATTATTCTTTGGACATCTCTCACATGATTATTGTAAGGACTCAGGAAAGCACCTAATAAGCTAGAAAGTGTAAAGGAGTAACTTTGACTCTTCATACTGGACACCGCCAATTCTGACGACAATCAGGACACCGTAAAGCCCAACCAACAGACCCAAGTGGGGTTGAAGTTCCAAATGAAACAGTTCTTACCAGAATAAATTCCTGAATCAAAATAAATTGAACCAGTAAGCATAACACCTGGGTAACAGAAAAGCTCTTTCTTGGTCATTCCAGGCAATGCTTCTTACCACAGTAATAGTGTTTCATTATTCCTGACGGGACAAATTTATGAGAGACTTACTTAATAGATATCAATGGCATGTTGTCCCAGAGTGAAAAAAAATATTTTTTTAAGAGATTGTCTTTTCTTCATAAGTCATCTAATAAGGGAAGCAAGAAATTAATAACTCCTGTAAGTGAAAGTTAGAATAGATACATGGACTAGAGTCCATATTACATTGACAGCATAACAGATTTGGAATATTAATTTCCATGTGGTTTAATCATCTGATATTGTTTGAGACTGGGGAATCAGAAAGAAAGTAAGAAGTGACAGATTTTCTTGCGGAATGGTGCACATTTCCTGAGGGCAGGGTAACAAGTGTCATAGGACAGATTTACAGAGAGATGTGTGATACAACTTGATCACAAGAGATCCAACTCAGTAGTGGATGGACAGTAACCTGGAATATTCTCCTTGTGAAGGCCCAGCTTTTGAGGTGTCTTCTCTTGTGTACTGTAAAAGAAATTTCATGTAGACTGCAACTTTATGTTCCTCCTATAACATAATCCCTTAGATCACAATGAAGTTGATGCTTAATGAGTAAAGTTCTAGTGGAAACTACTGGATCAAGAGGACTGAGGAAGTAGATATATTTCAGCTCTTCAGAAGAAAAGAGATTTTAGTACCTGTCTTGTACTACAGCTTAAAATAATGCATAGAATTCAGTGACAGTGGAGAAGAATTCGATATTAGAAGCAAGAGAGATAGCATATGGAGAAAGAGACTATTTTGATTGCTCTACTGTTTGGAGAAAGCCATTCTTTAAGAAGAGAAAATCAGGATGCCGAGTATCATCTATTTGTACTGCCATAACATGATGCAGGGGAAAATCCAATAGTTTTTGATACATGGAAAAGAGCATGCTGTGCACTATAAACTCGGAAAATTTTATTTCTATTGGAAATGAAGGAAAAGAAGAAGTAATGACAAATGTTACTGCTGTTGATTGACTAAAATAAAATGACATTCATTAGAGAAAATATGTGAAATAAAGAAGCATAGCATATTAAAAGCAAGCATAAGATTAATGCTAGATTAAAAGATGCACACTCATAAAATATTTTTTGATTTATTAGTTATCAGAGAGGAAAACGGATCTATATAAATTGAACTATAAATTATCAAGAGAAACTACAGAGCAATATCATTTATGAATATAGATGCAGAAGTCCTCAACATAAGAGCAAAACAATTCCAGCAACATATAAAAATGATTATACACTGTGATCAGATAGGATTTGTCCCAGGAATGTCAAGTGAGTTTAACATCTGAAAATCAATCATTGCGATAAACCATTTTAATACAATAAAGGACAAAAAACATTTGATAATCTCAAAATATACAGAAAAAGCATTTGACAAAATCCAACACCTTTTCATGATAAAAGGATAAGTAAACTAGCAACAGAAGGGAATTTCTTCCACCTGATATATGGCATGTAAGAAAAGCCCATAGCTATCATTCTCAACAGTGAAACTGAATGTTCTTCATCTGAGATGAGGAACAGGATGTGTGTTCCCTCCACTTTTATTCAACATTTGACTGGGCAATTAGACAAGAATATAATATAGAAGCATCCAGGTTGCAAAAAAATAAATAAAATTATCTTTACTTGTGGATGACATGATCTCATATGTAGAAAATCCTAAGGAACACGCTATCAAACTATTAAATGAGTTCAACAAGGTTCCTATGCAAAGTTCAATATAAAAATATTTTTATTTATATACACTAGCAATGGATAACACAAAAATAAACTTAAGAAAGCAAACCATGAGAGACTCTTAACTATAGGAAACAAACTGAGGGTTGCTAGAGAGGGGATGGGTGAGAGGCTGGGGTAACTGGGTTGATGGGTATTAAGGAGGGCACTTGAAGTAATGAACACTGGGTATTGTATGCAACTAATGAATCACTAAATTCTACCTCTGAAACTAATCATACAGTATATGTTAATTAAATTGAGTTTAAGTAAAAAATTTTAAAAAGTTTAATTCACAATAACAAAAATAATAAAATATAGAGAAATAAATTTAACAAAACAAGCACAAGACTTATCTATCAAAAATTACAAAACCTCAAAAAAAATTACAAAACCTCATAGAAAGAAATTATAGAGTTAAATAAATGGAAAGGCATCTCATGTTTATAGACTAGAAGATTTAATATTGTTAAAGAAGACAATACTCCACACCATTTTCCAATTTATACACAGATTCAATGCAATCACTCTCAAAATCCAAGTTGCCTTTTTAAATGTAATTTGACAAGAGAATTCTAAAATTTATATGAAAATGCAAGGGATTCAGAATAGCCAAACCAATCTTGAAAAATAGTGAAGTTGAATGATTTGCCCTTCCCAATTTCAAAATTCCATGCAAATTAGCAGTAATCCAGAAGATTTGATCCTGACATAAAGACAGACATACATCAATGGGACAGAAATGAGATTCCAGAAATAAGCTTCAGGTTTATGGCCAATTGACTTTTTCTTTTTTTTTTTTTAAATTGCCAATTGACTTTTGACAAGGGTACCAAGAAAATTCAATGGGAAAAGAGTAGTCTTTTAAAGAGTTGGTGTTGTGACAACTGCATATTATATATGAAAGAATGAAACTGGACCCCTGTCTCACACCATATATCACAATTAAAAAAATTGAGCACAGATATAAGCAGAAGAGTTAAAATTCTAAAACTCTTAAAAGAAAATATTGGAGTGATCTTTTTGTCTTTGGGACCAATGATATTTTCTTAGATATGATATCAAAAACATAAGCAACAAAAGAAAAAAATGGTTACACCGGGCTTCATCAAAATTAGAAAACTTTGTACTTCAAAGGACACCATTAAGAAAGTGAAAAGATAATCCACTGAATAGAAGACAATTTTCAAATCATATATCTGATAAGGGACTCACACACAAGTTATATAAAGATGTCTTACAAAGCAATAATATAAAGAAAACTCACTATAGAATAGGCAATAGATCTGAACAGACCCTCATCCTAAGGAGGTATACAAATTGTCAATAAGCACAAGAAAAGATGCTCAACATCACTAGTCATCAGAGAAATGTGAATCACCATACTGCTATACTATTTCATATCCACTAAGATGGCTAAAATAAAAGAAAAAGATAATAACAGACATCGACAAGGTTGTAGAGAAACTGGAGCCCTGATACATTACTGGTAGGATTGTAAAACAGTGCAGCCACTTTAGAGCACAGTGTGATAGATCCTCAAAATCCTAAGCCTATAGTTAGTTACCTAGGCTTAGGTAACCAGAAATTCCACTCCTAGGTATATACCCAAGAAAGAGAAATAAAAACAGTCCATCTAACAAGTTACAAAAGAGTATTCATAGTAGCATTATTCATAATAACCCCAAAGTAGAAACAATCCACATGTCCATCAACTGATGAATGATAAAAAACCAAAAATATATGATGACATATTATTTGGCAATACAAATCAATGATGCATTGATACATACTTCAATATGGATTGACCTTGAAAGCATTATGCTAGGTGAAAGAAGTCAATCACAAAAGAACACATACATAAAATTCTATTTAGAGGAAATGTCTAGACACATTTCCAGAGATAGAAACTAGTTCCGTGGCTTTCAGGGTTTAAGGGAGGGGAAACTGGAATGTAGCTGCAAATGGGTGTAGGATTCTGTTTGGGGTAATGGAAATATATTAAAATTAGATATTGAGGTTGATTTGATAACTCTGAATATGCAAAAAAATGAGTTGTACAGTTTATCAGCGTGAATTTTCTGGTAAGAAATTTATACCTCAAGATAGTTGTCCTAAAAATTATCAAGAAAAATTAAATTCTGAAATAAAAATGTCAGAAGTCTCAATTATTGGTAATGATTTTTGGCATTTATTTTGTGGTTTTATAGCAAGTTCTTTACTAAATATCATTTCATTTAATCACTGTGACATCTAACAGACATGAGAATAAGAGGTATGGGCCCTTATGGGCTAGATTCTGCCTCTTGCAAAATTTATATGCTGAAGTTATAACTCCTAATACCTCAAAGTGACTGTATTTGAAGAAAGAATCTTCACAAAAATAATTAAGGTAAAATGACATAGTTAGAATGGGCCCTAATCCAATAAGACTGATACCCTTATAACTAGAGTAAATTTGGGCACATACCCACAGAGGGAAGACTGTGTGAAGACACAGGGATAAGATGGCCATCTAAACACAAAAAAGAAAGGGCAGGGAAAACACCAACCCTGCCGGGGCACCTGGGTGGCTAAGTCATTAAGCATCTGCCTTTGGCTCAGGTCATGATCTCAGGGTCCCGGGATAGAGTCCCACATCGGGCTCCCTGCTCCGCGGAGAGCCTGCTTCTCCCTCTGCTTCTCCCCCTGCTTGTGCTCTCTCTGTGTCTGTCTCTCTCTCTCTGTCAAATAAATAAATAAAATCTTAAAAAAAGAAAAAAAAGAACCAACCCTGCCTGCACCTTCATCTTGGATTTCCAGCCTCCAGAACTATGACACAATACATTTCTGCTGCTGAAGCTTCCCCGTCTGTGGTACTTTATTACAGCAGTCCTAACAGATTAACACACCCAATTTACAGACAAGTAAACTGAACTAAGAAGTGACCTATGAAAGACCCATTCATTCATTTATTACAGTATACCCTCTTAAAAATGGCACTAATTAGAGCAAGTGTTGACTTGAGAAATTACATAAAGCTTCCATACAAAATTACAGAAGACAAAATTTGGCCTTGGCTGATTTACTGAAGAGATGGACGGTCTCAGTTAAGGGTTTCTTTCCCTCTTATCCATCTTACTCTAAGATGTGATTCTGAAGTGAGTTCACAATAGCCCTATAAGCATGATGATTCACAGCAGGATAAAACTAGGAACAAGCACCAGTTTATGAGGAAATAAGCTCAGCTTTAAAGACAGGCTATGGCAATAAACAACTCTCATGTCTATAAATGTTGGGGGGAAAGATGACTAATTTGATACATATATTTTTTTTTATCTTCCAACATAGTGTTATTTTACCACAGACAGAAAGCTTCTCTTCAAAATTGTCAAGTGGGAAGTAGGGAGATACTGAGCTTCTTATGATTGAAAGACTAAATGTATTATTTGTGTGAGTAGTCAGTGAAGGCAAGATGTTCAAGCAAATACCAGATTTAGTTATATCATCTAGAAAGGAATTTTTGTTTCTTTATGATTTATGGTTGATCCCCATGACCTGTATGTATAGAAATTATGCAGTAGGTAATTCTCAAGTGTTATCCTGCAAAAGCCAACCTTATAACCTGCTCAAAATATTTGCTCTGATTCTCTGTACAGAAATACATGGATCTTGAAGTTGAGTTAGCAAGAAGTTACTTATTCTTTTATATTTGCAAATTATTTGACTTTGAAATTTAGAAAATACATCAGAAATATATATTAAATATGTATATTAAATATATATTATATAATATGCTAATTAATAATATATAGTGCATACTATATATAATAATTACACATCTGTATATATGGTTGGTTACTGGAAAACCCTTTGTTGGGGGAAATTACTTGTCATATTCCTGCCATTAATATATTTATATTCCAATAGGAAGATAAAGAAATTAGCATGTATTCATTGCATTATTAGTTAGAATGCCTAATATAACTTATCTTATTTTAGTCTCATAATAATACTCTGAGACAGACAGTATCATTAACCTCTTTTTATAAATGGTTGAAATTAAGAATCGTAAATATTAAGTGAATTGTCAAATGTCATAGATCTACCAAATGATATGGACTGAATTCAAACTCAGTCGTTCTGATTTAACGTCCATGTTTTTAAAAAACCAACTACATAATTTTCCAATTAAAAATGTTTAGCCTAACAAGATTCCAATAATGAGTATTACTCGTGTCTAATAATTGTTATGGTAATGAAACACTGTGAAAAAGAATGGATTTGAGTCTTCACTCCTATGACTTTGGATAAGTCATTCCAGGCTGCATCTCAAATTCTTCTATGTTTGATGTGGACATTTGTACACATCTTGCATCGTGCTTGAAGGAAAACACTGTAGCTTAGCATGTGTCATAGGGCATGGACTCATCACAAGTGAGTTTCCTTCCTCCCTTCTCTATAACCTTTAAACTCATCAGTAGGTGTTTGGAAATAACAGAGTTTTCCTCAGAATGAATTTTAGGGAATCTTATAGAAAAAAAGATTTCCAGTTGATTCTTTTAAAAGAGAGATTTGGTTATGTGGTGGATGAGATTCTTTGTAGAATAAAGAGATGTACCATGTGCATCATAGATATTCATTAAAATGAATTGTTTCAATTGCGAAAACCGTGACATTATAGGACAGAGGCCAACAACTGCACATTGTACTCCAAGGGCAGTAAGTAAACCAATTATCACTTAAATATTATTATTAAATAAACTAAATCAAAAATACTTAGAAATGTAGGATGTTAAATATGGAAATACACAGAAATACTGTAACTCAAACATGCTACTTTATAGAAAAATGGAAATTAAAGTATGCACTACTATATATAAAGAAAATCTGCAGCCAGTAAGTAAAATGATTCATAGTTCTAATCCACACTATCTAATTCATAGTTCTGCTGGTGGAGACCAGCCTTCCTGTGAACAAATGCATTTCTGTTAGTACCAATAACAGTCACGGTCAATAAAGATTAGATTGGTTCCCATGAAAATATCTTTGTACTGAGCTCTTCCAGAAAAAGGAGGAAAAAAAAAAAAAACAACAATGCATGAAACTTCTTTTTAAGCTTTGTTCCCTAGAAAATAAAAACAATCTTTCTAAGGTAGTGCTTTTTTGTTTTTTGTTTGTTTGTTTTTATTTGTTTAAGTACTGGGTAGAAGTATTACCAAGCTTATGATTCATGAATAAGATATTCCAATACTCAGGTCAGCTGTTATATTTGTAAGAATAATGTATCAAGTTGCCATTGCCATGTTTTTCTGAACTACTCCCACTTTCCCATCCCAACCAATATTTCTTTACCCCATCTTATCTAAAATCTTCTATTGGCATTAGGTAGCATGTCTATCTTCAGTAAGGAGTTTCATCAGCCAGCTGCCATTCAAAGGAAGAAATAATATATACTGGTTTTATTTGGTGTTTTGTTTTGTTTTTGTTTTTATAATCAATGAAATAAAACCCTTTGGTAGATTTTTTAAATTATTTTTTGTTGTTGTTTGACACTGGATGAGTCATTTCATGTAATCCAGTGCATTTTTAAATCAACCTAGAGAAAAGACTGTAAAAATTACCTAATAGTTTTTATTTTGTATAAACCACATCATACTGGGATTAATAAAGTCATATTTGATGGGAACAGAAAGAAATGAGCTCTGCTGAAAAATATTATAACAACCACCCAGTTTCCCATAAGGCAAATGGCATCCGTAGTTAAGTGTAAGGTGGTTGCTTTTCTTTGCTTTTAGTGGTAAAAATAATGGGGCTCTAGCCACAATAGAGAAAGAAAGCTCCATAATATCTCCCAAGATGTGAATAATAAGTAAGGAGGAGATTCAGATGGGCCAATGGTTCACTAGGGCTTGATTTGGAAGGAACCTTAGTTTATCAATTCATTTCTTCCATTGCAATTATTTTTCAATTGCCCAGGTTACATTTCAGTTTCCAGAGTCCTTTTTTAATCAATCTGCTTAGAGAATTGCTAGTACAGACACATGCTAAAACAAAAATACCATTTTCTAGGCATTTAGTGTTTCTTTAGTTTGAAAGTCACGTGAACTAGCACAGGGGTGGAATAATAAAATCAGTTGTGCTTATAAAGTGATAAAATGGTCTTACTTGTAAAGCAGGCATAGTCAAGACCTAGAAATAGCCAGTAGAACTGACATCTCAACATTTATTTTGGCTTTTAGTTTCAACTATTTTAGTCAATCTAATTTACATTATTTCTAATGCTGCTGTAAAATAACAGTGATTTTGATTTTTCTGTTTTTGTTTTTTTCTTCCCTTCCAAGTCACCCTCTAGTGGAGGTCCTAATGAATCATGAAATGATTTATGAGAGAAAACTAGAAGAAATTAGATTCCTGGTTAATTCCTTCACTGGGTAATTTATAAAGGCTTCTTTCTTGGTCAGTGACTGGTAACTCTTAAGTTGCTTTAAGAAGGACCTTAGGACATATATGGTATCCCGAGAAGTGCACTTATTTGTAAATGCACTCCCCAGACTTAAAATTCCTTCATGTCAAAGGAACATGTAGAAGCAGAAAACAAAGAAATTGAAGTGTTAAGTCATTAGTCTATATGCAAAGAATCAAAAACAGGTAATCCTATACTGTTAACATGCTTTTTCTCTCACAAGACTGTAAAATCCTTAAAAGCAAAGATATAACTTACTAGTATGTCCCCCCACCCACCACCAGGATCTATCACAGACCTTAAGACCCCGTAAACTCTGAGATAATTCTGAATCAATATATCAGTAATCTATAAATCATGGAAATGCAGTAAAATGAACTGAAAGCCCAATGCTGAGTAAAGCCTATGTCTCTTTCTCTTATTTTGTTTATCTCCTTAATTGTAAATTTATTCTGTAGGTCCCAGAGTACATTTTCTAGTGTCAACATGCAAAGTAATGGGAGGTTTCATTTGCTTTCTTCTAATGAATAATAAACCGCCATACTCGTTTCCAGTTCATTATGTGATAATCCAAACAAGTTCAAACCAAAGTGGGTCAAGTGACTTGCCTAAGGGTAACATATATATTGGTATCAAAACACAGTACAGCTGCATTCTACTACAAGAACAAACAAAGCCTGAGATTCAGTTACCAGAGATATCAGTTTATATCATCCTCTATTCAGAATATGCTTAGATCCATCCATTTTAAACCCTTTTAAACCAAAGGGTTTAAAATATATTTTTAATATTTTTACTCTTAGAATGTTAAAGGCTCAGGGGTATTAGTACTTTGTCATGTACTTGTCATCTTATTGAATCACCAAAAAGGAATAATATTAATGGCAGAGAGAGGGATCTTTTTGCTATGGGTATGATGTTGGCTATATCCTTACTTGTTTTATTTTGTGTGTATGTGTGTGTGTTTAATAGTTGGTATTAATTAGGAGGTAGTTTAACCCAAAGATGTTGCCCAATTAAATGAACTTGACTATGAAATAATGGAAAAAGTCTTCAAGAATCTTGAGAAATGTTACATGATATTTGCCTTCATTAATGATTATTGGACATACACCCACTGGGACCAGATTGCCATATAATGTTGTGAAAGTTAAAACAAAGTAAGACTTACCATGCCAAATTGTGTGTTTTCATGGGTTCTTACTGCCCTGCCATATCTGGAAAATTGTCATCTAATATAGTGAACCTGTCAAACAAGTCATTTTAATCTAAATTTAGAGTTAGAAAATATTATCTGCTAGAAAAATGATTTTAAAGCTATTGAAATACTCTAAGCTTGAATAAGTATGTAATCTTCATGCATGCAATCCTTAAGACTAAGAATGAATATAGTATCATATTGATAAGTAGTTCAGAGGAAAAACTTTTAGTTTGTATTACCACTAGTTAGTCCCAGAAACAATCCCTTAATGTGAATTAGTACAAAACAGGTAATATTTTCACATAGGAACAAGCTTATCATGGGTTGGTGGAGTGGTGTTTTCTTTACTAAGGACCCAGATTTTTAAACTAGTGAGTCATTAAGGACAAAAAAAAAGTGACCATAAATTTTGTAATATTCACGATGGCCATGTTATTTCCCAAAGCTATAAACATGTGTGTGCACATAAATCTCTGCAGTTATAGTATACTATAGCTATGAGAAAATTAATGTGCTAAAGATAGTGAATTGTTAAATAATTTTGTTTTCTAAGAATTTGGAAAGACTTTAAAATAATTCTTTTTTAAAAATGTCCAAAGTGATTTAATCTGGTGCCTTCTTTTTCTTTCTAATAATTTCCCTTGTGGCATTTCAAAATCCTTCCATTAACATGGAGCAGCACTTCGAAAAACAGCCTCGAGTTCTTCACGTTTGCTTTTAGATGACAGGATTGTGCATCAGTAAGCTGCTGAGTGATTCAATAAAGTCTCCAAGAGCTAAAATGGAAGACTAAATGTAGCAATATGGATCTACTATAAAGGTGAAATTCAAAGTTGCAAAAGGTAGAAACTGCCTCTTCTTGACAAGTGCTATATGAATTTGAGTGGAGACACATTTAGGAATATTGCATAATCTGTGAGTTCTCTCAGCTCTGTATTTTTACTCAGTGATGACTGTGTTGCATTCTTGCTTGTGGGATAAATTAAGGCAACTTATGCAGCATCTTAACCTAGGAGGTGACCTACAGGTTATTTAGTTTAACCTTTCTTTTGAGTACAGTTTATCATCTGTAGCCACAATGCTTAAATGTTTATTTTAATAGCAGAACATTTCCTTCAAAAAGAATTCTACTTAGAAGCTCAGTATGCTAAATAGAAAAGAGTTGAGTTAACTCTGGCTGGGAGCAGGAAGAACGAGAATAATATTCCTCTTTCCCACCACCTCCTCTGCTAAAGCTCAGGCTCCCAGGTCCTGCAGAGCACAGAATGAATGCCACTGTTCTCTGACATTCTGGAGTGGTGCTATGCAGGTCTGTTCCACACCTACAGGGGCAGTAAACTCATCACTTACTGAGGCCACCCACTCGGATCAGGAGCAACTCTAAGTCCTTTTGCTACTTACCTCATGTCAAAATATGCCTCCTTCACTTGTGCCCCCCACTGCTACTCACACCCATTCTTACTCTTCCCACTAAAAGCTCTATTAGCTGTATTATATAAAATGTAAGTTTTTTTTTTCTCAACACTTTCAGGAAATACTGAAATCCCTAAATATGTAATAGTTATTTATTTTCTCAACACATGCCAGGTGTGTGTGCTTTGTATTTGTTAACCCACAACAACCCAATGACTGGCACTATTACTATTAAGCCAATTTTCAGGGTTTATAGAGGCCAGATAAGTGTGGTTCTATACTTATGAGGTGGGGAAGCTTGACTTTAAATCATATGCTTTGCTTTTTAAATCAACTTGACAGGTTTTGTACTGCCCTATGGTTTAATTTTGGGAAATGTTTTGTATGCACCTGAAAAAAATGTGTATTCTGTCTCTGTTTTTGCACAACATTCTATGCATGTTAATAATCAAGTTGACTCATTATTTTCAAAGGATCTATTTTCTATGTCACTGGTCTACTTCCTCTCAATTTTTATGAGGGATGAGATGAAGACTCCCATTATGACTATATATTTGGTTATTATGTTTTCCTTTAGTTCTGTCAATTTTTTAATAGAGCTTAAAGGTATGTTTTCAGGTACGTGGAGGGGTTTGGAGGTTGTATTCCTCAAAATTTTGTACTTAAAAAATATCCCTTAAAATATTATGGAATATTATGTCAGAGTCCCAAGTCTTTTCTTTGAATCTATGCGATTAAATGCATAAGTGATTTTAAAATATTAAATAAATAAGTCTTAAAAGGGGGAGACTTCAACTCATATCACAATAATTGACAGAAGAAGCAGATCAGTAATGTAGAAAATAAATCTTTTGAGACTAATGAGTCAGGTAGATCACTCTACCATTTAATTTGCTAATGTTCAATCATATATGAACTTTTGGAATTTGACACATTCAAAATTTATATTTTGTTTTGAATCTACTTTTCCCCTATTTAATAATACTTTGTTACCAGAGTTTAAAAGTAGAGTTTCCATTATATCAGCATACATTCTCCAAAAATCTTAGAAAAATCAATGATGCCCATCAGGAAGGGTGCTCTTGATGTTACCAAATACCTCCTGATTGATGAGAAGGTATGGATTTAGGTAAAGAGTAGCAGAGAATTAAAGTATAATTAGAAGGATACATATGGTTGTTCTAATCTTATCAATAGCTAAATGTGATTAAAATAATTTAAGGGGCACCTGGGTGGCTCAGTTGGTTAAGTGACCGACTCTTGGTTTTGGCTCAGGTCATGATCTCATGGGTCTTGAGATCTAGCTCCACTTGGCTTTAGGATCCACCCCTCAGCAGGGAGCCTGCTTGAAGATTCTCTCCCCCTGCCCCACCCCCACTTGTGTGCACACAAGCTCTCTCTCTAATATAAATAAATAAATCTTTTAAAAATAATTTAATATCAACTTTCCAATTTGGAAAGAGATTTTAGAAGAAAAGGACAAAAGAACCAGCTGATGGGAACAACTCATCTCCAGACCTGGGCAGTCTTATCTCTAGTAAGAAGAGGGGAGAAGACAACATTCTTGTTTAGAATATTTTAAGACCACAAGCCCTCAGTGTATAATACTCTAAGGTCTTGGAGCAATACAGATGCTATTAAGTTGGCATCTTCTTGCTCTAATGACTGAGAATGTACCAGGATTTTCATTACAAACTCATCTTTTATGAGGGAAATGTTCTAATCCATCAGGTAAATAACATATATTTTGCCTCAAGCCTGAACAACAAAGCCCAGAATATTTAAAGATAAGATAAACCTTCTCTCCTGTTCTTATCTTCAGTGTTATTACTTCACTTTGGTGTTCTTTACAGTAGCCATAAAGAGCATTTTCAGTTTCTCTTCTGCTTTTTCTTCTCCAAAACTTACAAATTTCTTTAATGTTATTTGAACAGAGATCACTGGCTTTATAGTTAAGTTCTTTTATCACATTTTCTGAAGGCCTGAAAATAATAGATTATGAGAAAGTGTAAGGTTTTATAGGGATATATTTATGAGAAATAAGAAAACCTACACAATTTTTTTTTTTAGATTTATTTATTTGAGAGAGGGGAGGGAGGAGGGGCAGACAGAGAGGGAGAGAGAGAATCTCAAGCAGACTCCCCACTGAATGCGGGGCCGGAGGTGAGCTCATTGTCAGAATCCTGACATCATGACCTGAGCCAAACCAAGAGTTGGACGCTTAATCAACTGAGCCACCCAGGTGCTCCTATCCGTAATACTTTAAAGCCATAGAACTAGATGAGATCTATTGAGGAAAATGTAGATGGAAAAGAGGGCCAAGAACAGAGGCATGGGCATTTCTATAGAGAGATTTTGTGTGAAGGAATGGTCAGCAAATAAATCTTAGGAAGAGAAATCATGACAACAGGAGAAATTCATGGGAGTGCAATGGTAGCTTAGGGTAGAAAACATTTTCATTAGACGATGTGGTCAACTTTGTCAAATACTGCTGAAAGATAAATAAGATGAGCACTAGGATGAAATCTACATTTTGTGGATGATTCAGGATACTGTTTATTTTTGTAAGAGCCATTTCAATTAAATGGTGTGGGGGGAAAAGCCCTATTGAAGTCAACCATAGAGAGAAAAGGAAGGAAATAGAAGGCCTAGAGAACTCATCTGAAGTGTTTTACTGTGAAGAAGAACACAATAACTGGTAAATTAAGGAAAAGCAAGAAGGGTGGCTTAGTGGTTTTTTTTAAGGTAAATAATATTAAGAAATATTTGTATGTCAATGGATTTAATCAGGTTAGAAGGAGAGAAACAAATGACAGGAGAGAAAGGGGAAACTGCTGGAAGAAAGTCCTAGAAAAGATGACACACAAAAAAATCCAAGGAATGAGTGGAGAGGTGAGATTTGCATTTAAGCAGAAAAATTTCTTGCATTTTAACAGAAGGGACAGCAAAGTATGTGGTTAGAACTGCACTTAGGTTGCAGTTGTTGGTATTTAGAGATAAGATTGTTCTTATCCACTGATTCTATTTTCTCTAAGAAGTATGTAGAGAAGTCATTAGCTGAGAATGTAGTGTTTGATAGGAGGCTAGGTGTGAAATGGGCATGCTTGAGAGGGGAAAAGTGAATTTACTAGCAATATTATCTTTCAATGTTTGTTGTATGCCAAATTGATATTTGGGTGCAGAAGTATGTCCAATTGAAATCTATGTTCAGAAACTTACCTATTAACAATAGTATTATGATTTTCCTTCCACAACGTTTTGCTCATGTGCAGGTATAGATAAGGGCATAGTTGAATTTAACCCAGGATGGGATTTTGCCAGTGAATAAGAAAGAAAGAATGATGCAAATGTGTTAAAGTATTGGCAAGGGAGTATTTTCAATGATAGATAATGGCTTATAGTCTATATAAAAAGACCCCAGAAGACTAAGGGATGGTGAAATAAATTCTGGTCATGATGAAGTTGGAGAAATGTTGGAGTGGAAAAATAATCTATGAGCTAAAATGAGAGGAGATGGTAGTTTGGGAGTGAATTATCTGAAAACACTGGATGGCTGAGTTAGGAGTAGATAAAAAAAAATATATATATATAGGATCTAAGGAAAACAAGAAAATAAAAGACACAAATTTGGAGAGTATATGTCTACATGAATTATGACAGCAATGAAATTGAAAGTAATGAAGTTATCAATCAATGAAGGAACATTCCCAAAGACTGACAGATGACAGAAACAATGAACGGTAAAGAAAGGTAAAGTCTGGCACCATGAAAGTCAAAGGAGCTGGGTATTTTAAAGAAAAACAAATGAGACAGTTTGAAACCATCTTTGGGAAACAAGAAGGAAATATATTTTGTATTAAAGTCTTAAGGCATGTGTCATGTGTGAGAGAACATGGGAAGGAGCAAACGTTGAAGGGATTTTAGAGAAAAGAAGAGGTCATAAGGACTTTGCTGATGATGGATTTTAATGGGCGCAATGGAAATTTTGGAAAGGAGGTAAAAGTGAGAAATGGAATCTGATTATAGGATGCACAGACAAATGTATATAAATGGATTTTTTTTTTTCTGGGTATGATCTGGGTGGTCTGGACTTCCATCAGGGGTTGAGGTAAGCAAGGATGAATATAACTATGGGACTGGTCCTGGAAGCCAGAGCAATCAGCAATTGAAAACTTCTTGATGCCTACCTCAGCAGCTATAGAAATATGGCAGCTTGGAGCTCTCGATTACTGAAAAACTCCAAGAGGCTGCTCATGTCCCTGAGAGTATTTCTGGCTTGTCTTGGGGTAACTTTGTCTCACCTACAACTAGCATGGTTGTGACTACTGCACCCGTTCACTAGAGATTGGTTTTATGCATACCATTGCTTTTGCTTATGCTTCGTCTTTGGCCTCATATTCTTTCCATCTCTAATTCTCTCTTTGGTGAATTCCTACTTACAAACTTAAACATCGCCCTTTTCTGTGATTTCTTTTTTTTTAAAATATTTTATTTATTTATTTGACAGAGAGAGAGATATCGAGAGAGGGAACACAAGCAGGGGCAGAGGGAGAGAGAGAAGCAGGCTTCCCGCTGAGCAGGGAGCCCGACATGGGGCTCAATCCCAGGACCCTGGGATCATGACCTGAGCCGAAGGCAGACACTTAACAACTGAGCCACCCAGGTGCCCCTTTTCTGTGATTTCTAATCAAGGCTTTCAATCCCTTCTCCTGATCCACAGAGTTAACTGTTCCATTACCTGTACACTGACAGTCTTTGTTCATGTTGCCCTTTCAACTTGTATTTTATATATTTATATATTTATATAATTTAATATATATTTATAATGTGTATTTATATAATTTTGTAAATTATATATACATATATTCGAATAATTTCTGACCTTGTAGCTTCCCCATCGTGTCTTCTTGACTTGCTTTACTTTCTGTGTAGTTTCCTACATCTGTGAGGATTCTTAAATCTTTTTTCTTAATTATTTTTAATTTTATATGTTATATTTTTATAATAGGTCCTATGCTTTTCATTTAATATTATACTGCTAGGATCCATCCATTTTTGTTTTCATTAGAACTATATGTGAATATAGTGCTGTTAATCCAATCTCTATTTTATAGATCTCGAGTTGTTTGCTTTCTTTTTCCTTGCATATATCCCATGGTAAATATGTGCCAGTATTTTTCTTGGGTAGAAAGAATGAGTAAAATTAATGGGTCATAAAATATATGAATGCTCAAATAAATTTTAAAAAAATGTATAAATGGACTGAAGAATGTCATGATCCAAATATTAAGATTACTACCATTGTGTGCACCCAAGTTCCACAAAATTTCTGATTAAACACTTTCTGGGGCACCTGGATGGTTCTGTTGGTTAAGTGTCTGCTTTTGGGCTCCAGTCACGATCCTGGAGTCCCGGGATCAGCGGGGAGCTTGCTTCTCCCTCTCCCTCTGCCCCTTCCCCTGCTCATGCTCTCTCTCTCTCTCTCTCTCTCTCAAATAAATAAATAAAATCTTTAAAAATAAATAAACAAATACTTTTCACCTCCTTTCCTAAAGTTAAGCTCCTGTTTAAATCCATGAAACAGTTCCTTGCCTAGAGAAAAAGTAGTGTGATGGGAAGTTCAAAATCTCTGAGTCAGCTGAAGCTGGTTTAGAATCCTGTTTTCTATGTAACTAGAGTGGTAGTAAATCTTCCTGTGTAATGGCATGGGCTCGGGGACAGAAATACTGGCTTTAAATCTCACTTGGACCATTTCCTGACTGGTGACCATTAGTGAGTGTCTCAACTGCGGTTGACACAGTTGCCCTCTCTGTAAAGTGGAGATTAAATAATTGGGTTCAGCAAGGAAAACAACAGAGCCACTATAATGTTTGTGGGGATAAAACAGTTTCATAGAGGGATTAAGGAATATAAGAACAGGAGAAGGGGGAGGAGTGGAGATCTGGATAAGAAGGCTACAGCTCCAGAGCCAGAAAGGTACCCAGCCTCAAAGGACTTCAGTCTGATGTACTGACCAGGACTAGATGGAAAAGTCAAAGCTCACAAAAAAGTATGAGACTCCGTAGCATCAGCCCCGACAGGTGTGAAGAGGGAAATCTAAGAAAATGCCAATACCTGGCTGCCACAATTCCAGAAATCTAAGAAATCTAAGGAAGATTTCTAAGAAATCTAAGAAAATGCCAATACCTGGCTGCCACCATTCCAAAATGGAAGTTGATGAAGAGATTTGACAAGCCAGAGTGTGCGGAGATGTCTGAAAAGATGCTGCATTTGCCCACCATCTCCCCTGAGATTAAAGGACTCTCCCCTCCCCTCCTCCCAAATCTCCTTTTCTTCTCATTGGAAAACCTGAGTTAGAGCCCTCCGGAGAAAAGGATGATGGGAAGTATATAGTTCTTGGTTTCTCTTCTGTAATGCTAAGGGTACCTTATGTGTCCAAGGCAATGTTGGTCCATAACAATCCATGATTTATATACTACCTACCTCCTAAAGCTGAGAAGATGAAATGAAATAACGTGCAAGAAGTACTCATAATAATCAGTGGCTCAATGAAGACTTGCAGTACATACAACCATTATTTTATAAGTGATGTAATCTAGATAAGTTGCTCTACGCCTTTGTATGTATTTTTTTTCTCTGTCTCAATGTAGAATACAGATAATGGAAGACTGAGCAGATGCCATGCTCATCTTTGAGGTTTAGCTGGTTTCCAGGACGGTGCCTGGGTACAGTAGGCACTTAACGTGTTAGCTGCTTCCGCTCAGACCTCCGGCAACTATTTTAATTATCTACATATACAAACTACTCTACTGGACAGGCTGGGTAGGGAAACTATAGTAAATATAGTTATTACCATCAAGGAATTTACAATATATAGAGGTTTTTTTTTTTTTTTTTTTTTTTTTAAACTAAGGGAATTGTGCCTGGTATGTGCCAGGACCCTTTTAAGCAAAGCCAACACAGGTGGTCCACAGGGCCTGAATTATAATACTTTGTGTAATAAGAAGAGTAACATGTACATACAGTCCTGAATTTTAGAATAAATCATTATTTTACAGAGGAACAAAAAGAGGTCTGGAGCAGTGTGGTTTAAAGTTGAAACTTCTGGAGCAAAAATACTGAGTTAAAATTCCAAGTTTGACACTTAGTAAGCATGTAACCATAGGCTATTTATTTATGTATTTATTTATTTTAAAGATATATTTATTTTGAGAGAGAGAGAGCAAGAGCATGGGGGGGGAGTGGCAGAGGGAGAGAGAATTCTAAGCTGACTCCCTTCTGAGTGCAGAGCCCGACGCAGGGCTTGATCCCACAAACCTGAGATCACGACCTGAGATGAAACCCAAGAGGTGGACGCTTAACCAACTGAGCCACCCACGCACCCCACCATAGGCAATTTATTTAGACTATCTCTGCCTCTGTGACTGGGAGATGTTAATAACCACCTCATAGAATTATGGTGCAAATTAAATTAAGGAATATATTTAAAATCTTTAAGAGTCTCTGGCTCATACAATTCAATAAACATATTTTATTATCATAATTATTATTAATTTCTAGGATGAACTGAATGTTACAGAAATAAGGACCCTTACCACAGCATACGCAGACTACACAATGCAAGAATTACATTCAATAGGGATGATCCATTTTGGATGGTGATTACAGTCATTCATTCTGTCCAAGAGTCCTGAATGTAAAGAGAAGAGAAAGACTTGGAAGCTTAATGTTTCTCTGTTCCTAAGCACATAAAGGTCTATAAAGACATTTAAAAAGAAAAACACTACATTATTCAAGGTACAATGGAATAATGTAGGGACAGAACAGATATATAGGTACAGTTATAGATACAGATATATTTCATCTATCTTGTTCTTCTACCACTTTCTCTCAATCACTACCACTCCCCACCCCAACAAGTGCGGCCAACATGGATTCTGAGGCTATTCCAAGCACAAAATTTTCTTGTGGGTACTCTGCATACACTGAACATCCCCAGGATATAAATGCTATTGCTAAATAGACCGAGATGCTGATGGAGCCAAAAAGAGCAAGCAGAGTTTTAGAAGAAGAATAAAGATATTTCATATTCACAAGATTTCTGTGACATTTATATTACTATCAAGCCATCATTATTAATTTTATTCTCATTTGCCTGAGCTCTCCACCCTTCCAATCTCGGTGATTATTATAAAATATTATAACTATAAATTATAATAATATAGTGATAAACTTCAGTGATATAATATAAAATTAACGAGTCCTTCAAAGAAAACATCTATATGGGAAAAAAAATAGAGATGAAAGTAGGGAGCTTGAATATCAGACCTAGAATAAAAAGGCAACAAAATGCCTGCTTTCTTAAACTGAGTTCTTTAAATAAATGAAGGTTTTAGCAAGAAGGAAAAAAAAAAATCCACCAGAGCATAATATACAGTTAATTAAGGTAATACTGTTTACAATTTAAAGTATTTAGTAGCCTTCAGACAATAATTTACTCCCACCAGTTATACATTAGATTTAATATGCAACCTAATCATTTAAGATACATGATGATTTGCATAATTGAAAAGCTATGTTCAAATTATATTTAAGAATTTCCCTAAGTTGTTAGAATTGGAAATTTCCTCCTAACTGGCCACATAATGCATTTTCTCTCACCTTTGTGATTTTAAATGTCAAATTTAAGGAAGAATTATTTGCTTTTATGCTATTAGGCCATTTTTAATATACCTGATCAAAATATCTGTTTAAGGCAAGTATAAATAAAATTAAATGTCACTATTTCTCTCTGTGGTGATAGAAAACTACTGGTACTTTGGGGCTCCTGGATGGCTCAGTTGGTTAAACATCTGACTCTTGATTTCAGTGCAGGTCATAATCTCACGGTTGTGAGATTGAGTCCTGGGTGGGGCTCCATGCTCAGCTGGGAGTCTGCTTCTCTTTCTTTCTTTCTCTCTCTCTCTTTCCCCTCTCCCTGTCCCCTGCTTGTGCTCTCTGTGACTCTAAAATAAATAAATCTTCAAAAAAAATTGGTACTTATACGTAAAAAAATTACAGTATTAATATAGTTGGGTATTGTGGGTTAGGTTTCTTATTTAATGGCTAATAGTTTTTGTTTGACATTCTAGTGATAATTTATTAGTAACAACACATAAAGTTTTCCTCATTATCATACCCGAATAGAAGTGCTTTTTTTTGTGCTAACATATACAAAACACAAATTTACCATTTTAATATTTTTCAAGCATACAGTTGAGTAGCATTAAGTACATTCACAGTGTTATACAACCAACAGCAACTACCATCTATCTCCAGAATTTTTTCATCATCCTAAACTGGAACCCCATACTCATTAAGCACTAGCTCCCCATTCCGTCCTTTCCCTCGTGCCTGGAAGCCACTGAATGTACTTTCTGTCTCTATGAATTTGACTACGCTAGGCATCTCATACAAGTGGAATCATATGATGTTTATCCTTTTGTGTCTGGCTTAGTTCACTTAGCCCAATGTCATCAAGATGCATCCATGCAGGAGCAAAAGTCAGCATTTCACTCCTTTTTAAGGCTGAATCATATTCTGTTGTATGGATAGAAAACATTTCATTTATCTATTCGTCCATCAATGGGCACTAAGGCTGTCTCTACCTTTTGGCTATTGTAAATAATCTCCCTATGAACATTGGCGGGAAAAGATCTGAGCCTCTGTGTTCACTTCTTTTGAGTACATATGCACAAGTAAATTGCTGGATCATACAGTGATTCTATGTTTAAGTTTTTGAGGAACCACTATCTTATTTTCCACAAAGGCTGTACCATTTTACATTCCTACCAGTAATACACAAAAATTTTCCTAATTTTTTCCATAATGATTAGTGATATTGAGCATCCCTTCATGTGTTGATGAAATTTACATATCTATGTTGGAGAAATGTCTATTCAGGTTTGCAGTGCTATTTTTATTTATTTATTTTTTATTTTATTTTATTTTTTTTTAAAGATTTTATTTATTTATTAGAGAGAGAATGAGAGAGAGCACATGAGAGGGGGAGGGTCAGAGGGAGAAACAGACTCCCTGCAGAGCAGGGAGCCCGATGCGGGACTCGATCCAGGGACTCCAGGATCATGACCTGAGCCGAAGGCAGTTGCTTAACCAACTGAGCCACCCAGGCGCCCTGCAGTGCTATTTTTAAATGAAACATATTTATAACCTTTGATACAGAACCAAGTAAATGTATTTTCTAACAGGCAGTGAAATGGCAGTCATTTCAAAGAAACTTGAAGTTAATGAAACCATTTATCCAAAAGACTAAATATTTTTAGATTTTTAAAAAATTATACTTTTCCTATCATTTTTATTTAAAATGGAATTTGGAATAAATATTATGGGATCAAATTGATATTGAGAAACATTTAATGGTATAGAAAAATAATCAAGTTATATTGATAAGTGAAAAAATTTAAATTTAAAATGACAATATGGTGTAATCCAAATTCTATGGAAAAAAAGCAGTCACAAAAAATAGGCTAAGTACCCATAAACTAAAACTAAATAACAAAACAAGTTACAAATTATTTGTAACTAAAGAGTAGTGACAATGTCAGATATTAAAATCATAGGATATAAAGTTTAGGTAGAGGGTAATGTATAGCTTTAAATGCATTTTTTACTTAAAATGTTTTTTTGAATTATGTTTCATTTATTAATTGCTAAGCAACTAAGTCCCTAAAATTCAGTGTCTTAGAAGTGTAGGTTAGCTGGAGAGAGTGTTGCTCCTATCTCTTCAATAGAAAATGGCAGGTAATCTGCATAATCAATACATTTCCTGAATCAATGCTCTTCATCACAGAGCTGAGGTCCCAAGGCACCAAAATAACCACAAATATAAGAAATGCTGGCACCTTCAAGAGGACACTGGATACAAGTACTTCTTACTTGGGGTAGATAATGGACCTGATACAAGCTCATAAGAAGAAATTGGCTAAATTTTGAAGATTAGTAATAAATTGTTAAAGGCCGAGAGTAGCCAGCTTGAGTGTGGAACCCATGGAAGCCAGAGGCATTGGGGGAATTGGAACTCACAGATTCTTCTCCACAAACCTCACCAGGCATTCATGAGAAAGACTGGCACAGCACTGGCAAGCCTATGGGAGACAAACAACAGCAACTGCAAGAAGAGTGCAAAGTCCTGCTCATACCCATAGTCACTACCTGTCTTATAGATAGAACAGAAAACTTAGGCCACTGGGAAGAGAACAGCACTTCCTTAAAGCTAGAGAAAGCAATTAAAACCAAACACCATTACCACCATAACCCTCACACTGTAAGAGGGGAAGGAAAACATCATGAGCCCAGATCATTAGAGATTTCCTACCAGTGAGGGATAGATAGGCGCAGTGGGAAGCCTTTACCCCCAAGACCCAGGGACACATCAGATCTGGAGACTGAGGTACAACCAGAAAAAGAGGAAGGCTACCCTTGTAGCCCACATCACATTATCAAGTATTAAATAACAACTGGCATTGGTTTGCTGCAGAGGGAGGGGCAAGAAGATAGAGTCCTTCTTTGAGGTTCAGGCATAAGGGAAGAACATAGACATAGTGAAACACAGTGGAACAGATACTAAGAAAAACCTGGCAAAGGAGTCCCATCCTGATCACAAGACAGTGCTAGAGGAATGGGAAGCCTGTAGCATACTGAGAGTAACTATAGCAATAACAAAACCCAAACCCAGTTCAATTCCTGATTGACTGAACAGAGCAACGGCTTTAACAAAAAATTATGAGCCACCATAACGGAAGGGGGAACGATGTGCTCAAGAGATAAAGCCATCAGTGAACCTGGCTCAGAAGGTACCTTTCATGTTGAAAATATCAGATAGTGATTTTAAAAATAGCTATAATTAAAATGAGAGAGGTTCTTCTTTAATAGGATAATACAGATGCACTGATGGAGAATTTCGGCACAGAGCTAGAAACACATGAAACAATCAAATGGAAATGCTTAAATGGACATAGTAACAGAGGAAAAATATGCGAGTAACAGAGGAAAAATATGCGATTAATAGGCTTATTAGCAGACTTAGATCATCCAAGAAGGATTAGTACGTTAAAGTTAAGTCAATAGAAATTACATAAGTTACAAAACAAAGGGAATAAGGAGGGTAAAAACAAGAGATGTGAACAATATCAAAATGTCTAACATGCGTATTTTAAATCCCAGAAGAAAACAGAATGGAGCACAAAAGTGTTTAAAGATATATTGTGCAGTAATTTCCATAAATTAATGAGAAACAGTGAACCATATATCCATGAAACTCAGAGAAGATTTGTCAGGATAAACACAAAGCACACAAAAACATATCAACACATCATATTTGAACTGCCGAATATTAAAGATAAAAATTAAATCATCAAGGTAGCCACACACAAAAAAATGCACATTACCTATATAGGAATAAAGAGAAAATACAGCAGACCTTTCATCAGAAATTATGCAAATCAGGATACAATAGAGCAATGAAATAAAAAATCCAGAAATCTACATGGGCAGATTGATATTCTGAAAAACAATCAACAAAACCCCATAAAGACTTTTGGAACACTATCTCTGCATGACTTCCTCCTCTTAAATATTCTGCTCACGGTATCCCTAACATCTGATCTCTCTCTCTCTTTTCCTCTCTCTCTTCAACTAAGCAAGGTTTTTAGGCTCCATTTGAGTTTTCCCTGCAATGCAGTTCCAGAATTGCCCCAACACAGAAAGCCTTCCTGATATTGGGATTTACTTCAATTGGTTTCCTTTTCTAAAGGCTAACAATCTTGTGTAGCCTATTATCCAAAGTATGAAAATAATAATTTTCTATTTTTCTTTCTAGCTTTCTATTTATTTACAGCAGGACGGTGATCCCTTTTTTTTTTTTTTTTTTTATGGCTAAATTTAATTCCCTCATGATATACTAATTCATAGGAGAAAGAGCTGACCTCTGACCCTTTTCTATTTTAACTACATTATCAAAATTATTGTAATAAATTTTAATTAAATTTCAATTTTAAAAAATTACCATTTTCTACTTGTATCTCATTTTATTCCTAATATAATGTGTGAGCAGTAGGTTTGAAGACATGAACCTTGGTTGCAAGTGTGTATAAGGAACTCTTAGGTCATCATTTCCTTATTTTTTTTTTTTTTTAAGATTTTACCTATTTATTTATTGAGAGAGAGAGAGCATGAGTGGGGAGAGGGGCAGAGGGAGAGACAGCATTTCAAGCAGACCCTGCGCTGAGTGCAGAGCTGGTTGCAGGGTTTGATCCCATGACCCTGAGATCATGACCTGAGCCAAAATCAGGAGTCAGATGCTTAACCAACGGAGCCATCCAAGCACCCCTTTTCTTCTCTCACAGTTAGGCAACTATAGCTTCCCTACATAGGCAAGGAATAGTGGTTTGTTGGTTTAATGTATTTGAGAGAGAATATGACAGCATCATTGACATTTCATTGATCTGTGAATGTTTTAATCTTTTCTTACTTTCCTATCCTCACCACTTTGTCCCATGAGCAGGGCAAGAGCCTCAGATACTCATCCTATAATTAGAGTTGTCATCACAAATCGATGACAGTCAAATGTGATTTAGGCATTTATGGAACACAGTCAATTGGCCAGCTTGGATATTTGGTGGTCATCCATGGGGTGGCTCCTTAACAATTTATGTTCCACAATATTTGAAGATACTAACAATTCAGTTAGATTGATTTCTGATGGTATGAAATCCTACAGTGGGAAAAACATAATATTGGTTCATACCAGCTTGCACTCATTCATTTGGATACCTTCATTTTGTTTCTTCATTGGTGCATGTTATATTAAACTTTCTGGCAATAAGCACCCTCATCTGAAATATCGATATAATAATTCTATCATAACAATGTATTTATTTTTCTATTTATTGACTAGGAAAACACCTAGCATAATAGTTGGCCTATAATATGCCAATGAGTTAGCTCAAGTTCTATCAAAATCTAAGCAGAAGATTCTTATTGCCTTCATATAATTCATATTTGGGAATTCTATATATCCCATCTAAAGAAGTTTTAGTGATCAAAAATTCATATTCCTTAAAAACAAACAAATAATTCACAGCGCTTACCAGAACACATACCCTCTCAGATCTGTACCTCTGAAACAAATAATGCAATATATGTTAAGAAAGAAAAAAAGAAGAAGAAGAATGTAGCAGGAGGGGAAGAATGAAGGGGGGAAATCGGAGGGGGAGAAGAACCATGAGAGACGATGGACTCTGAAAAACAAACTGAGGGTTCTAGAGGGGAGGGGGTTGGGAGGATGGGTTAGCCTGGTGATGGGTATTGAGGAGGGCACGTTCTGCATGGAGCACTGGGTGTTATGCACAAACAATGAATCATGGAACACTATATCTAAAACTAATGATGTAATGTATGGGGATTAACATAACAATAAAAAAATTAAAAAAAAAAAAAAAAACAAACAAATAAAACCAAGAACTACTAGGTTACTGAGTGTGTCTAGCTGCAGTACAGGACTGTATCCACGGCGTGTACTTTGGTGTCCTCTGTCCTATTTGATTTAAATAACTTAGGTGAAGAGGCTCCCCATGGAGACTCATCCACTTTTTAACAGATCTCACTACTACATAATTGTTCCTAAGATTCTGCCTAGATTTCCCTTTGCTCGATTTTGTCTCATCAGTCCTCATTAAAACCACAAGACACAAGCAATAATAAGAATGAGAAGGCAGCTTGATAGTTACTCATTTTAATTTTAGACATTTCCACATTGTCACAGCTTTCATTTTTATTTAGAACAACCACTTGAAGCACAACTTCAAATATTTCACTAAATGAAAATATAAAGGTTTCCAGTGGTTAGCTGACCCCAATTTAGTTTTTTTCCCCTCCTTCAACAAAAGGAGTAGGCAGTCTGAAGTAAACTCTGATTGCCTGCAAATATTTTAAATGCTTAACTCAGATGCAGAAGCATTGATTTTCTTAGATCCAATAATCTACAAAAAAGTGCTTCTTCATTTGTGATTTGGCAGAGAATATAGTTTAATTTTATAACCATCCTGTGTGATCCATATCAGTCATGACACTCAGACCTATTTTATTGTGCATTTAGAAGGTGAATGTCATTGTTGACTCTGTGGGATACAAAGCCCTTGATTCATGGCTTAGAAACATTGAGGTTTCATTTCTTGCAACATGTTTTATGTTGCCTTTAGACTATGCACAACAGTCTCTAGTTTACACTGGGGTTGGCATCTTGAACGATGGTTCTGATCATAGGCCAGCCTACTGTGAGAATGTCACATGAATCTATTGTAAATTACCAAATTGCTTTAAAAATATCTGCATATACACAACTTGATTTTAATCTCTTTACAGGAAGAACAAGTATTACCTAGAGAACCAAAGAAAAGAAAAAGGGTTGTAACTCCTGTCTGCCTTTCATTAAGGATTCAATCTTTTCTTTATAGAATGATTCCCACTGCAGCAATAAAACCATCTACACCTTTAAGGATTTTCCCAACACTTCTCCTCCACAGCAGAACCTCCTTCTATGCTTAATTGGCATGTACTTCAAGAACAACAAGCTTTCTCTGTTACATAGGAGGCTGCATAATGCAAATTAGGTAATTAATTTCTGTTATTAAGCTTTATAATGACATTACAGTGACTTCTATGTGCCATAGTTTCCAGTTAAAAGGATGGGTGGAAACTCAGTTACCAATTTTTTTCAGAAAATCTGTTACTTTAGTCTCAGATGCTCTTACACTAATTTTCTTCAAGGAAATGACCACCTAATCTTTGCTCAAAGCCTGCTTTTGAGAATACTTCCTCCACAAAGTCTTTCCCCAAAGTTACGGTTAACTTCCACTAATACTGAATCATTTCCCCTTCTGTACAGGGTATATTTTGCAGGAACTCTAATTTTATGTTTCACTCATCTTCTTATTTGCAGCCTAAACCCAGCATCTACTGCATGGAAGATTCTCAATAAAATGAATAAATTTAAACTTCATCTTGATAGTAATAGTAAAAATTCATATATCAAGAAAATCTCCAGGTAGTTCAAATAATTTGTTTCCAATGAGACATTATTGAAATAGATATATTCCCTAATAAAACAAGATTTTATATCATTCCAGCCTTCTTGTCTCGTGGTAACACCTTATAAAGACTAAAATGAAGTACCCCACTCCACAATTTGGGTTGTTCAATTTCCCTGATGATTCTTGGATCTATTTTAGGATGTTATGCTTACTGAGTGGTTTGTTAATTTGGATAAGTTTTAGCTTATTGACTTTTTACGTAAATATTAATTCAGCATGGATTTTAATTGTATCTTAAAAAACATTAAAGCTCTAATACCAGCCAGAGCCGTGAAGCATGATCACCAGTGCCACTGGAGAGCGAGAGAGAGAGCCGAGTGCTGGGTTCCACTCCAGCAGATGAACTCAACTGAAACTGGATCCATGAAAGGGTTTCAGGGGAACCCCAAATCCCTGGGACTGTGTTTAAAATTGTGTGAAACAGTTTTCTACAGATTATCCAAAAATTTTAAGAACTACTATCCCAAACCCAAATACTCTATGGTATTTTCCTTATATCCCATTCCCACAGCCACCTGAAGATGATTTGATTATTTTCAATTTCCATATAATCTCATGATTAGATCCGTTAAACAGGCAAGATCAGGGAAAACATTTTGTAGAGATATTTGATGTGTTGGATTTAATTTATTATAAACAAGTTAACAGAGACTGGATATATCTAGATCTACCTACATAGATATCCTATTGTTTCCACTAACATTTGTTAAAAAGATTACCCTATTCCTATAAAATCTTGGCATGTTTGTCCAAAGTCAATGGACATTCTATTCCATGAATCTATATGTTAGTTTCTATCCAACATCACAGATTGTCTTGAATAGTCTTGCTTTAGAGCAAGTCTTGAACGCCAACTTCTTTTTTTCTTTTGCAAAATTATTTTGGCTATTTTATGTCCTCTTTATTTCCATATACATTTTAGATTCAACATGACACTTTCCAACAAAAAGCTACTGGGAAGGCATTAAATCTATCCATCTATTTGGAATTAATATCTTAAAATTAGTATATCTCCCCATGTATTTAGATCCTTTATAATTTCTTTCAACAATTCTTTGCAATTTTCTTTGTACAAATCCTGCATCATATTTCAGTTTTGTATGCTTATTTCATGACATTGGATGACACTAAATAATGTTACATTTTAAGATGTATTTCCAGTTATTTGTTGCTAATGTACAGAATTATAATTGCTCTTTTTTTTTTTAAAGATTTATTTATTTATTTGAGAGGGAGAGAACGAGCACAAGTTGGGGGGGGGAGCAGAAGGAGAGGGAGAGAGAGAATCTCAAGCAGACTCCCGTCTGCACGTGGAACCCAATGTGGGCCCTGAGATCCCACGACCCTGAGACCATGACCTGAGCTGAAATCAAGAGTCAGACGTTCAACTGACTAAGTCATCCAGGCTCTCCTGGAGAGTTCCAATTGTAATTTTTATCATATCTAGATGACTATACAGATTACATGTTTATTCCTGAATGAGTTCATGTCTTTTCATTTGTTTTAAATTAATTGGCATGGAGTTGTTCAAAATATTTTCTTAATATTACACAAATGCCTGTAGGTTCTGTAATGATATTCCTACTCTCATTCTTTATATTGGTCATTTGTGTCTTTGCTCTTGTCTAACTAGAAAGTCATTAATTTTATTGATATTTTTAGATAAGCTTGTGATTTCATTGCCTTTCTTCATTGCTTCTTCATTTCTTTTTAAATTTCTACTTACTTGGGACGCCTGGGTGGCTCAGTCGTTAAGCATCTGCCTTCGGCTCAGGTCATGATCCTGGAGTCCTGGGATCAAGCCCCACATCGGGCTCTCTGCTCAGCAGGAAGCCAGCTTTTCCCTCTTCTGCTCCCCCTGCTTGTGTTCCCTCTCTCGCTGTGTGTCTCTCTGTCAAATAAATAAAATCTTTAAAAAATAAATAAATAAATTTCTACTTACTTTTTTTCTATTTATCTTGATTTTATTGCTCTTCTTTTTCTACCTTTTAAAGATGGAAGATCAGTTCGTTGATTTTAGCCCTTTCTGATTTTTCTAATATGAGCTTTTAAATATTTCTCATCAATCACTGTTTTAGGTGAATCTCATAAATTTGGTATGTTTTGTTTTTATTTTCATTCAGTTCAAAATATTTTCAAATTTCCCTTTTAAATACTTCTTTGACCCATGGGTTATTTTGGAGTATGTTTGAAATTTTCTCCAAATCCTTATTGTTTCTAATTTATTTCCAGTGTGATCACAGTAGATAATAGTGTGATCTCAGTAATTTCAAATGTATTGAGGTTTCTTTCATGGTCGACTTTATAGTTTAGCTTTGTGAATGTTTAATATGCCCTTAAAAAGAATTTATATTGTGTTTTCATTGTGTGAAATCCTCTATAGATATCATTTAAGTAGGTTTGTTTCAATTAGTTTTTAAATCTGCTGTATCCTTAACTGATTTTTATCTACTTTTCCTATTACTTACTGAGAGAATACTATTTTTATTTTTTTGATCATTTACAAATATTTTGCATGTTTTATTTTTATTTATTTATTTTTATGTATCAGAGCTTTTATTCCACGGCCTAAATGAAGATTGTTTTATTTTTGTTTGTTTTTGTTTCAAATTTTTATTTAAATTCTAGTTAGTTAACATACAGTGTAATATTGGTTTCAGGAATAGAATTTAGTGATTCATCACTTACATATAAGACTCAGTGCTCATCAGAAGTGCCCTCCTTAATACCCATCACCCATTTAGCCCATCCTCATGCTCACCTCCTCTCCAGCACCCCTCAGTTTGTTCTCTATAGTTAAGAGTCTCTTATGGTTTGACTCCCTCTCTTTCTCTTCCCCCTCCCCATATGTTCATCTGTTTTGTTTCTTAAATTCCACATATGAGTGAAATCATATGGTGTTTGTCTCTCTGAGTTATTTCACTTAGCATTATACTCTTTAGCTCCATCCACATCATTGCAAATGGCAAGATTTCATTCTTTTTGATGGCTGAGTAATATTCCATCGTGTGTGTGTGTGTGTTTGTGTGTGTGTGTGTGTGTGTGTGTGTGTGTGTAATGGATATATATATATATGTATATATATATATACACATATATATATATATCCATTAATCAGTTGATGGGCATTTGGTCTCCTTCCCTAATTTGGCTATTGTTGATAATGCTGCTATAAACACTGGGGTGCATATATCCCTTTGAATCAGTATTTTTGTATCCTTTGGGTAAAAACCTAATAGTGCAATTGCTGGGTTGTAGGGTAGTTCTATTTTTAACTTAGACTTCACCAAAAAAACTGCTAGAACTGATACACAAATTCAGCAAAGTTGCAGGATACAAAATCAACATATAGAAATCTGTTGCATTTCTATATACCAATAATGAAGCAGCAGAAAGAGAAATCAAGGAATGGACCCCAATTACAATTGCATCAAAAACCATAAGATACCTAGAAATAAACCTAACCAAAGAGGTAAAAGATCTGTACTCAGAAAACTACAGAATGCTTATGAAAGAAATTGAAGATGACACAAAGAAATGGAATAATATTCCATGCTCATGGATTGGAAGAATAAAGTTTCCAGTTTTAAATAAGGATTTTTTTTTATTTATCTTTTTAGTTCTATTAGTCTTAGCTTAATGTAGTTTGAAATGCTATTATCAGGGTACATGAAAATACATATATTTAATACATATATAATATACTATAACATAGTGTGTATGTATGTATACATATATGTATACATATATTTATAATATATGTCGAGAGGTACTATTTTCTTCATCAATAAAACTCACTAAAGATTAGTAGTTATATTATTATAAGGGTTAAAAATAGAATAACTTGTACAAAGCAATTCAAGCAATGTCCTCTAATCTAGCAATAAAAGTAATAATGATAAATATTATGAATTATCTTTAAACTTATTATTTGCAAAGATCATTTTTCAAGCTAACTTTTCCCTCTACTGCACTAAAAAGTTGATACCATTTATAATATTGGTTTTATTTTTTTAGAGATAAAAACATGGAATCAAATCTACAAATACCATGATTACTGCACAGAGATTTTTGAAGAAACTGAGACCAGAATAGTAAAAAATGTAGACTCCAATATATTTCAAACATAGACCAAATATAAACTAATGCAAAGTGAATTTTGTGGCTGGGAACAAATAATAAGAGCAAAACAAGATAGATTAGGTAAATATAATAAGAGAGAATATATATTATTTTGTTTCCACTGAGCCTAAATAAATACATAAATAAATACATAACAACTGTACAGTAGTTCAAGGACAGAGACCAGGCATCTAGAAATCATTAAAGCCCGAATCTAAGAGATGAGTAAAATTTGTGAAGTTATCTCTGTTTCTGTACAAGATTCTTTCAAAGTTTTCTCCACAAGACACTCTCTGGATTTTTCTCATTCTTAATGTGCTATGTTGCCAATATTTCCGTAAATCACTAAGCACAGCTTTAGAGAACACAGTTATCCTAAAACCTCATTCAAAGTCTGAAAATCATGTTTTGGATACTGTCTAATCTCCTTACTGCCTCATAGCACTCTAATTACCTGAATATTCTAGGCAAGAATATTCAACCTACTGCAACAGTCACTTCTCTACTATCCACAGCATTTCCAAAGTTTCTGGAAGTATTCTCCCTATGTTTACTTTTTTATTTTAACTAAATCAAGACTAATCAAGAATAAACACTGACTATAATTGTATGGTATATTCCATAAGCATATATAAATGATTCAGGATTATTCTCTGCTTCCTATTTATAATTAGAAAATGGTTATTAGAAGAAACTAACCATGTTTTCCCGCAGATACTGAGCACATATTTTATCACTTATTGATACATACTTGGTAGTAAAAACGAAATGCAGTAATATCTGGCCATTTAGTATTTTACTATTATTTCATCTAAGTAGTGATATATTTTAAGTTACATCACCAAGAGCTATTGTTTGATTACTTGATTACACTCTTTGTTTGCCTGTTTGAACTGGTGATGTTTTATGCCATTGATAAAGTGTATGCTTTTGAAGAGATGCTTAATTTTCAGCTGCCAAGGGTGCTTGGTATTCTACATGGAAAGTACCTCTTAACTAAAAATGCATAGGAGACACCAAAAGAGAACAGAAAATCATTCATGAGCATCTCTAGCAGAAATCCAAAACCCACCTGACCAAGGCGCATTCAGAAAATTCATAAAAATTAGTTTGTATTTCAGCAAATGATTTATTTATCTGTATGCTGGTGATATGATCTCTTATCCATAGGATAAAAATATTTATCCTTTTATTTATTTTTTTAAAGATTTTATTTATTTGAGAGAGAGAGAGAGAATGAGAGAGAGAGAGAGCACATGAGAGGGGGGAGGGTCAGAGGGAGAAGCAGACTCCCTGCTGAGCAGGGAGCCCGATGCGGAACTCGATCCCGGGACTCCAGGATCATGACCCAAGCCAAAGGCAGTCGCTTAACCAGCTGAGCCTCCCAGGCATCCAATATTTATCCTTTTAAAGAAACAAGTCATCATTCCCAAATTTGTTATTAGCCATTCACATAATAAAAACAGATGGATTTGCTTTTTAGAGAAATGACAGATTGGCCCCAATATTTAATGTCCTTAAAGCAAAAAGCTAACTGCACATTAAAATGAAAGATTAGAGGAGCCATATGTATTTCAACAATATAAAAAACAAAACAAAACAAAATAGCACCTACCCAGTGGAGGAAAACTAGAAGTGAAATGAAAAGTGTAACAATTTCTAAAGCACCAATAATATAACTCTAGGCAGGTGAGAACCCAACCATGAAACTAAAGAAAAACAGATCTAAGTGAATGACAAGAAAAATCTTTTTTGTTGTTATTTTGGAATAAGAATATCAATTATAAATTCTTGGGATTTTAAAGGGTTATCTAACTCAAGTGTGCACAAAAGTAAATAACGAATTCTTTGTGTTGTCTCCGTATTTGTGTGTGCACATACACACTGCAACATTTCATTTTGATAATGTGGATTTCAGGGGGACAAGTGAGGAATAACTAACATGGCCTTCTGCCCCCCTCTTTAAGAACGAGGGTATACGTCTTCGAGGTCAGTTGGCCCATCTCTTTTGAACAGTATCAGGAAGAACGGAACTATCATGCACGAACACAGAGCACCATATATGTGATTATTCAAAGGCAGTTACCCGGAGTTAGTGGCACTAGAATAAGAAATTCTGGGGAAGCCTTGTGTGAAATTTTTTAATGAGATTGCAAGAACTTGTTATATTGTGAACTTGTGTGAAATATTATACTTGATTATCACCCGGGAAAAGTCAGTTGCTTAGAGTAAAACAGGCAGACAAAGAGAGTCTGAGCTCTGGAACTATGAAGCTTACTCTTCATTAGTGGGGTAGGAGACAAGTAGTTCTGCTTCCACTGCAATCGTGGGATGATGGGCAATACAGGGCTTCAGACTTTGAGGGGATTAAGAAACCATGGCAGGTTATAGGAATATGATCTTCAGTGTAAGGACCACGGACGATTTCAAGCTATATGAACTAGATCAGAAGTAGAAGATCTAGTAACCAAATGGAAGCCCAATATATCAATTTAGAGCATGATTTCAAGGTCAGGAAAAGTTCCAAGCTGCTGCTGCTGATGATCATGCTGCATTCCATTTAGTTAACTGCCTCTTCTATTTGGACAGAATTACTTCTGGGAAGGAGGTACTGAGAAGGAGAAAGGACAGAGATGAGCAAACAAAGCTGAATAATTTTCTGTGTCATGGGGAGTGGTACATGAAGGGCTGGCAAGAGGTGAGAGTGCAGGTGGCCAAGTGGAGCATCTCAGGGCTCACCTCTTTCCCTTCCCCTGTAGTCAGCCCTTATGCTCTACCTGGAACTGGAATTCGAAGGCTTCCTTCTCCAAAATATCTCCAGTATTTTGATGCTCTGTCATGAGCCAAGGATGATAAATACATAGTGTACATGCTTCTACCCATCTCTTTAGGCACAGCCAATTCCACTGCTCCTGAGGGTCAGCCTCTGGGCAACCATGTCCACCAAGCATGTGGTTAGTCCACAGCACACTTTGCTGAAACCTTTTGCTGTAATTTCCATTACAGTGATAACTGGTAGCCTTTCTATTTGTCTGTGATTATAAACCTTAACTGAACTATAACTGTGATTATAAGTATTAACTGAGCATTAGCTTCACTGAGAAAGTTTTTGAAAATATCAGCGCTCACGAATGACTCTAGAAATTCTGATTTAGGTGATTTGGGAAAGTCCACAATCCCAGGACCCTGGGATCATGAGCTAAGCCGAAGGCAGATGCTCAACCGACTGAGCCACCCAGGCGCCCCTAGGTTAACTATTTTTAGAAGCTCGCCAGGTAGTCCCACCATGTAGACAGATGCAACTATCCCTGGGAGGGAAGGTATAGGCAGACCTCAACAGCACACAGTGAGAAGGAGCTGATAAGAGTTTTTTATCAGTTTCGTAAGAAGAGCTGAGGTAAAGGCATGTTGAAAGAATAGCACAGGGTAAAATAAGAGGATGTAGTGAATTTGAGAATATGGAGTTGCTCAGGACCTACCATTCCAAATCACAAGAAACATTAGAAGTTAGGTTTTTTAATTTTTTTTTTTAAAGTCAAACTGTTCTCTTTACAAGCTATTTCTTGCTTTTGAATGTGGATCCGAGGCAGATAACATAGAAATCATTTTTAACAATCACACCTTCTCTTTTATAGTTGGAATTCCTTCTAACATCATGTCTATAGAAACCTTAACAGATGAAATAAGCTACCATATCAGTCCTCAAGAGTTACTGTTCTTTTTTTTTTAAGGAATGTATTTTTTTAAAGATTTTATTTATGTATTTGACAGAGAGAGAGAGAGAGAGAGAGAGAGAGAGAGCACAAGTAGGGGGAGGGGCAGAGGGAGAAGCAGGCTCCCTGTTGAGCAAGGAGCCCGATGCAGGGCTCGATCCCAGCACCCTGGGATCATGACTTGAGCTGAAGGCAGATACTTAATTGACTGAGCCACCCAGGTGCCCCAAGAGTTATTGTTCTGTTGATTAATACATATATATATATGTATATATATATAATTACTACTTAGTATATTTAAGTTTGTTAGATAAAGTAAAACAAACAAAACCTGAGTTTCAAGTTATAACAGTGTGATATTTTGTAAAATGTTCATGATATATTTTAAAATGATTATACCTATTCAATAATTAAATAAGATAGCACTCCATATTGTGAAATGTAAAAGTTTAAAATTTTACAAATATTTAAAATGTAGCAGGTTAAGGAGTCTTTCTTTAAGCTTATTTATCTTGAAATAGTATTTACATTTCCTCTGGAACATACACATTTCTATACCCACAAAAAGGGTTCTATTATGAGCAGATGTATTTTGAGCAAAGAGACTGACAATTTTGTTCTGGCTCATTACTCAAAACTTGACCCACAAGCAACAATACTGGAATAACATGGGAGTCTGCTTGTAATACAGAATCTTAAAGCCCACCAGGTGATTTATAGGCTATTAAAATTTGAGAATCACTCAGATCCAGATGTGCTCCCTGATCTGCTATATTCTGTCACCAGTGGAAAGGAGTTCCTTAAGGAGGTTTATGGAGCAAACTAGAGTATCACGAGCCAGGGAATTCACCTTTCCTTCTTGGTTCAAACTTTCATTCAATATGTGCTTTTTTGCACTGTATCTTGGCTTCTTTTGACATACATCTTCATTAGTAAGTGAGACAGTTGAACTACACCTTATATTCCACCATTCTACTGATCTTTGATAAATCAGCTTTAAGGCAGAGCAAATACCAATAGGTAAAGCTGTGGGAGAACAGGAGAGAGGGTTTCCTGCTGAAGTGCTTAGGATTCTGAACTTATAGGATTTTGTCCTTCCTGGTACCAAATCAGCCTGCCTAGCAACTAATAAATAGAAGTTTTGTGACAATAAAAGAGGTACATATAGCCACACACCCATAAACCCCTACAGTTCAGGCAGAGACGCTCAAACACTTTTTTCCAATTAAAATGGAACAAATGAAGGCCAAGTAATAACCCATTTGTTCTTCCTGCACTATCAGAGAGCTAGCATTTTTAAAAAAACATTATAGGTTCAATATATGTACATGCATTTATTCATGTGCATTAAATGGTTGGCAGCCCATCAAGTGTTCTCTTCTAAATCTAATGGACTGATTTAAAAAAAAAATTAAGTTCAAGGAGAGTTACAGTAAAAATAATCCAGCGGTCCTTATGTTCAGGTTTTGGTGGCTTTTTTTCCTTAGGAATCCTTGGGAATTAACTCTCTTTACAAAAAGCTTAACAGGGGTCTACATGGTAAGATTCTTTCACTTTACAGCCCTCACACTTTATCCCAGGTGGGCCTGGTTATCCAGGAGAAGTATGGAATAAGGTTGCCCCAGTACATAGGAAACACCTAATCCAATCTCTTCAGACTATGGGAATTTTCACAGATATGAGAAGTGCAACAGACAGCCTCACTGCTTCCACCAGAAATGGATGGTACTGTTCATGATCATTACACTTCAGAGAAATAATTTTTTTCTCTTTAATAGAAATTAAGAAAAAAAAATCCTATTTATAATTGTATCATAAAATATCTAGGAATAAATATAACCAAGGAGGTGAAAGACTATAATACTATAGTCTAAAAACAATAAGACACCAATTAAAGAAGTTGAAGAAGGCACAAATAAACGGAAAAATACTCTGTGGTCATGGATTGGAAGAATTATATTGTTAAAATGTCCATACCACCCAAAGCAATTTACAGATTCAATGCAATCCCTATCAATGCCAATGGTTTTTGCACAGAGATAGAAAAAATAATCCTAAAATTTGTATGGAACCACAAAAAAACCCAAATAGCCAAAGCAATCTTGAGAAAGAAAAACAAAACTGAAGGCATCACACTTCCTGATTTCAAACTATACTACAAAGCTAAGCAATCAAAACAGTATGGTACTGGCACAGAAACAGAGACATAGATCAATGGAACAGGATAGAGAGCCCAGAAATAAACCCACACTTTATTAATCTATGATCAAGGAGGCCAGAATACACAATGTGGAAAAAGACTCTTCAATAAATGGTGTTGGGAAAACTGGACAGCTACAGGCAAGAGAACTAAACTGGACCACTATCTTTTGCCAGATGCAAAAATAAATTTAACATGAATTAAAGACTTGAATGTAGAACCTGAAACCATAAAACTCTTACAGAAATATATAGATAGTAAGCTCTTTGGCATTGGTCTTACTAATATTTTTTTTGGACCAGTCTCCTCAGACAAGGGCAATAGAAGCTAAAATAAATGAAATTGCATTAAACTAAATAGCTTTCACACACAAAGGAAACCAATAAAATAAAGAGGCAACCTACTGAATGGGAATAGATATTTACAAATCACATATCCAATAACGGGTCAATATTCAAAAAATTTAGAGAACTTACACAACTTAATATCAAAAAAAGCAAAACAAAACAACAGCCCAATTTAAAAAATGGGCAGAGGACTTGAATAGACATTTCTCTCAAGAAGATGATCAACAGGCACAAGAAAAATGCTCAATATCACTGATCATCATGGAATGTAAACTAAAACCACAATGAGATTTTACTTCACATCAGTTAGCTTGGCTATTACCAAAAAGACAAAAAATAACAAACATTGGAAAAGATGTGGAGAAAAGGGAACCCTTGTACATTGTTCATGGGAGGATAAATTGGTGCAGCCACTGGGGAAAACAATATGGATGTTTCTCAAAAATAAAAAGATTAAAAAATACAAAACTACCATATGATACAGCAAATCCACTTCTGGATATTTATCCAAAGTAAAGGAAAACACCAATATGAAAGGAAATATACACCTTTATGTTCACTGAAGTATTATTTACAATAGCCAAAATATGGAAGCAACCTAAATGTTAAATGTTGTTTGATAGATAAACAGATAAAGATGTGATACACACACACACACACACACACACACACACACAGAGGAATATTACTCATTCATAAAAAAGAATGAAATCTTACCATTTGAAACAACGTGAATGGAGCTAGGGGGTATTATGCTATGTAAAATAAGTCAGAGAAAGACAACATTTGACTTCACTTATATGTGGAATCTAAAGAATAAACAAACAAACACAACAGAAAGAGACTCATAATAAGGAAACTGTTCGTTAACAGAGAGGGGGGCAGTCAGGGGGCAGATGAAAAAGGTACAGGGGAATAAGAGATACAAACTTTGAGCTGTAAGATAAATATGTCTTGAGGTTATAATGTACAGCATGGGGAATATAGTCTATAACACTATAATAACTTTGATGGTGACATATGGTAACTAGACTTGTGGGGATCATTTCATAATGTATAAAATATTGAATCAATATGAAGTATACCTGAAGCTAACAGAATATTGTATAACAATATATGTCAATAAAAAAAGTGTGATGAAAACAGAAACGAGGAAAGGAAATAGTCAATGAGGTGACTTAATTTTTTAAAATAGATTGAGCAAATTAGTTCATTATTGCCTTTAGTTCTAATAAAAAATTACTCTTTAAGAAAATTACAAGGCTAAATTGTTCAGACTAGCTTGAATAGTGTGTACAAAAATGCAAATACCAGGATTACTTATAAAAGTAAAAATTTAGATATATTCCACATATGCAAAAGAGAATAGTTTAAAACAACTTTAGTATATGCACAAGATGAAATAATACATACTCAATAAAAATGGTATACTGTAGACCATTCAGTGATGTCAAAATGTTCACACTACCATATTAAGTAAAAACAAACAAAAGCACTATATAAAATGTACCACTTCAAAAATGGTTCTTTTATTTATCTCCACCACAAAAAAAAACACTATGGCATTTTTTTTTCAAGATTTTATTTATTTTTTTGACAGAGAGAGATACAGTGAGAGAGGGAACACAAGCGGGGGGAGTGGGAGAGAGAGAAGCAGGCTCTCCGTGGCACAGGGAGCCCAACAGGACCCTGGGATCATGACCTGAGCTGAAGGCAGATGCTTAATGACTGAGTCACCCAGGTACAGCCACTATGGCATTTTTTAAAAACATATTTTAGCATTTTGGACTGGTAGATTAAAAGCAATGCACAGGGGAAATGCAATTCAGTCAGCTTTTTACTATAGCTAAACATTTCCAGAGCCTATTATAATTGTCAAGTACCCCAAATTTCAAAACCACTAAAGAAGTATCAGCTTATATTCTAGGATTGACAACAGACTTAAATTCAAATAACTGAAAGAATTTAAAAGTTAAACTAAATGAAAACTCTTAGCGAGTTAACAGTATTTTCAATATTAAAAAGATAGTTTTTTATTTTTTTTTAATGGGACTCCAAATAAAGAAAAATAACAAACATTGATGGACTTCCCATTGGACATTTTCTTATTGAAAAGTTAACAGAGCTAGAAGGATTCATGACTTGGTATCCTACCAGTCTCCTTGGCTTTTTGTTATCCCCTTACACTAGAACAGTTAGGAAGTTATAGGAAACTATTGAGCTAGGATACTAAATCCCTCGCAACCTGTGCCATAAAGTTCTCCCAAAAGAAATGTACTTTGCACGACATGCAGCTCTCCTTGTTTGATGCTTAGCTTGGATTCTACAAGAATTTGTCTTTTGTCTTTTATTACTTTAGAGCAAATTTTCAGATATATTTGTATTCATATCTGTTTAGACCAAAAGATATTTATATTAAATTATTATAGAAGGATTTTGAGTTTTTAATGAATTAAGTTCTTCTGTTCACTTTCCTTTTTCTTTCTTGAAATACGGCAGTTGGGGGGGGCGGAGCAAGATGGCGGAGGAGTAGGAGACCTGGATTTCGTCTCCTCTCAGGAATTCAGCTGGATAGGGATCAAACCATTCTGAACACCTACAAACTCAACAGGAGATCGAAGAAAAGAAGAGCAACAACTCTCTGAACAGAAAAGCGACCACTTTCTGGAAGGTAGGACGTGCGGAGAAGTGAATCCGAGGCGATATTCGGGAGGATAGACGGCGGGGGAGGGGCCTCCGTCGGCCGCTTCTGGCAAGTGACAGAGCCGCGGAGCACAAAATCGGAACTTTTAGAAGTCTGCTCCGCTGAGGGACGTCACTCTGGTGGCGAAGTGGGGGGTGGAACCCTCGCGGGACAGTGTGGTCTCAGGACCCTCGGGGTCACAGAAAGACCGGGGGTGCCTGAGTGCGGCAGAGCTCCCAGGTATCGGAGCAGGGAAGCCGGCTGCAGAGACGGAGCCCAGGCGCGGGCTCTCAGCTCGGGGTTGCTATAAACCGTGATCCGCGGCACATTCGGGCCACTGCTCCTCCAGCAGGGACCCAACAAGCGGCAGATCCGGGGAGACTCACCTTCTTCCCCCGGGAGGAGAGGTGTGGGAGCGCACCGCAGGGATCTGCTGGGTTTGGAGACTCCACCCGGGGTCGGGTGCCAGAGATAGAAGCGCGCGGTCACAGGCCGGGTGAGCACGGAGTGCGGCCAGAGACCGGGGAGACGGGAGTGACTGACTGCTTTTCTCTGGGGGCTCGCTGAGGAGCGGGACCCCGAGTTCTCGGCTCCGCCGGGGCGGAGACTGGGAGGCCGCCATTTTCACTCTCCGCCTCCAAAGCTGTACGGAAAGCTTGCAGGGAACAAAAGCTCGGGAGAGCAAACCCGAGCAGATTACTCAGCCCGGACCGGCAAGGGCGGGGCAATTTTGCCTCCGGCAAAGACAACAGGCCCCTCCCCCAGAAGATCAGCGAAAACAGCCAGCCAAGACCAAGTTTACCGATCAATGAGAACAGCAGAACTCCAGCGCTAGGGGAACACTGCACATAGAATTCATGGCTTTTTTACCATGATTCTTTAGTCTTTCAAAGTTAATTATTTTTTTTAACTGTCTTTTTTTCTTTTTTCCTTTTTTCTTTTTTTTTTAATTTTTCTTTTTCCCTTTTTCAACCAACATCTTATCAATCCCTTTTTTAAAAAA